>NC_053027.1:59209971-59316564 GCF_003073215.2 Triticum urartu
TTTATACAGTTCCTTCATATGCCCAAATTATCACCCTCCTCCGAATTGAAGCTCAGTCAAATCATCTATGTGAGCCCAGGTTCAATTTATATTTTATGGCCAAATTGGCACGTTGCAAAACAAGTGTTATATAGACCCCTCCTATTACCCTCAAACTTTTCGGTCACTCTTCCCTACCCAAATCATTGCCACATGATAATATTCAGCTCAATTTTCCTAGTAAATCTTTCTCAGGAAATTTCCAAAGTTTCTACCTTGAGAGAAGCTTTGTGAAGTAAGTACTAGCTAGGCTTACCCAAATGATCTGAAAATTTACCAGCGCATGACCATACCTATGTAACTTACCTACACCAATTTTTAGCTCATTTCATTCATCCAATCTCTCTCACTAGTTTTCCCAAGTTTCTGTCCATATAAGAGCATTGTGAAGGAAATACTACTTTGGCATGTCCAAATGGTATCAATTTTCTACAATGCTTTCCTATGCCCAAATAACCATCCTCCACCAAATTTCAGCTCAATCCATTCATTATTTTGAGCCCAGCTTCAACATTCATATTTTTGTCTAGCATGGTACTTTGCAAAGCAAGTACCACCTAGGATCCTCCTTTTGAGCTAAAAATTTGTGAAGACATTCTCCTTAGTAGATGATCATCCTCAGCCAAAACTCACGCCCATTGGCCATGTGCATTTCCCGTACCGCTAATCAAACACTTGGGTGCTAATTCATCTTTGAGCATAGGTCAGTCTCCTCGTGAGATTCTTCTGTTGTAATTTTCTTCCTAGCACCTACCTGGGGAGTGCCCAACCCACTAGACATGCCTATGCCTCCCAGAAAGCATGTCAATGCCAAGGTCACGCGGTGACCACGCGGCGGGCATGCGAGTTTACGTGCTTTGGAGTTGGGGCCCTGGGCCACATCCAAACCTCGACGTATCGTCACCAAACCATGTATTTATGATTAAGTAGATACTTATGTAACTAGAAATGATTTTTGGAAAAAATAAAGAGCAAACAATAAGGTAGACGCAGTTCAAAATTGACCCGCTTCCTACTGAATTGGCAGAAATTTGTCTTTTTCACAAGTGGTGGATCAAAACTTTTGACACCAAAGCATTTTGTCAATTATGCATTAAATATGGCCTAATATTTTATAAAAATGATTTGGTCCAATTTTGCTACAAATATATGGTAGGTCCTTCACAAAAAGAACTCAATTCGGGCACTCGGAAAATGGAAAATGAATTTTCCGTGCAAAGAAAATAAAAATTCCCTTAGGCAACATTGTTTGCCATTCCAATATGCACCCTTGTGCATAATATGAGATCATTTGAACAAACTATGCCATGAATGTGGCCATAAGATTGATCATTTGGCTTGAAAGCCATGAATCTTCACGCATGATAGCTCATTTCTGAGAACACTTTTTTAAAATAATTGTCGTATTACAAGTTTATTATTTTTCCTTGTAACTTGGTCACATATAATGACACAATGCAAAGGTTTTCCAATTTTTTGATTATTTTTGAATTTTTTATGCCCGTTTCAAAATGCGGTCAAAACGGCGGGCTTGACCGTTCCTAGCTAGTGGTTGAATCTTGGAAAACTTTTGATGTTTCTCTGATTAAATAGATACTTATGTACCTAGAAATGATTTTTGGAAAAAATAAAGATCAAACTATGAGGTAGCTGCAGTTCAAATTTGACCCGCTTCCTACTAAATCGACGGAAATTTGTCTTTTTCACCAAAGGTGGATCAAAACTTTTGACACCCAACCATTTTGTCAATTGTGCCTTAGATATGGCCCAGTATTTTAGAAAATTGATTTGGTCCAATTTTGCCACAAATATATGGTAGGTCCTTCACAAAAAATACTCATTTCGGGCACTCGGAAAATGGAAAATGAATTTTCCTTGCAAAGAAAATGAAAACTTCCTTAGGAAACATTGTTTGAAATTCCAAGATGCACCCTTGTGCACAATATGAGATCATTTGAACAAACTACGCCATGAATGTGGCCATAAGATTGATCATTTGGCTTGAAAGCCATGAATCTTCACGCATGATAGCTCATTTCTAAGAACACCTTTTAAAAATAATTTCCATAGTACAAGTTTATTATTTTTCCTCGTAACTTGGTCTCATATAATGACCCAATGCGAAGGTTTTTAATTTTTTTTGATTTTTTTGAATTTTTTATGCCCGTTTCAAAATGCGGTCAAAACGGCGGGCTTGACCGTTCCTTGCTAGTGGTTGAATCTTGGAAAACTTTTGATATTTCTATGATTAAATAGATACTTATGTACCTAAAAAATATTTTTGGAAAAAATAAAAAGCAAACTACAAGGAAGCTATAGTTCAAATTTGACCCGCTTCCAACTGAATTGGCGAAAACTTGTCTTTTTCATGAGAGGTGGATCAAAACTTTTTACACCCAACCATTTGGTCAATTGTGCATTAAATATGTCCTAGTATTTTAGAAAATTGATTTGGTCCATTTTGCAACAAATATATGGTAGGTCCTTCACAAAAAAACTCATTTTGGGCACTCGGAAAATGGAAAATGAATTTTTCATCCAAGTCAACATTGTTTGTCATCCCAAGATATACACATGTGCACACTATTGATTCATTTTAGCAAACTATAAGTGGTTAATATGTTGAATGTGTACCCTGAATTAGAGGGTGAAAATTATAAGAGAAACAAAAGAAAAAACTACCTAAGCTTAATTCTGATTGGTGGAATCACTAGTGGCTTGGATCGATGACCTGGCAAACATCAGTCCATCCATCCGCATCCATCGGTCCATCCCATCCGACGGCAGCAAACCCCCCTCTCTCTCACGAACCCCACCCAACCCTTCTCTCTCGCGTGATCCCCACCCACGGCAGCAAGCCCACCTATCTCTTGCGCTAACCCTAGCGCTGCACTCCCTTGCCGCCGCCACCTCCGACGCCAGATCCTGGCTGCCGCATCTCCCTCCGACCTCGCCGCTGGCGCTCCCGCCCTCTCCCCCCTCCCTCACCTCCCCTCACCTCATCGGAAGGGAAGAGGGATATCGTGCGCACGAGCAGGTCAGGCGGCGGCGCCGGCTCCCAGATCCGCAAGGGCTTGGACCTGGAGCTCCAACCCCATGGCAGCGGCGGCGGCTGCGGTTGACAGGTCCGCCATGGGCCTAGACCTGGAGTTCCGTCTCCTCCATGGGGTCGGCTTCCAGATCCACGCCCCCATGGGTTGGACCTGGTGCTCCATCTCCATGGCGTCATCTGCTTCCGCTCGGCCATCTACGTCCTTCTGCTGCTCGTCGAGGTAAGATATTCTCCCGATTTGCTCTTCCTTTCTCTTCCATTCCCTTACCTGACGCGTTGTGGCTTCCCTCCCTCCTCACGCAGAGCGCCGTGGTCATCATCGCGGAGACCTCCCGGCCCCGGCTCCGCTGCCTGGCGCGTTTTCAGGTCGTCGGTCATCCACCTCCCTTTCTCTCTTTTTCCCCGTGCTCGATCCCATCTGCCTAGGTGGTAGCTCTGCGTAGCATCTGGTCCTTGCCATGCTCTGTGTGTCTGTCTTTAGAGGTGCTCTATGTGTCCATCTTTAGATGATTTGATTTGCATCCTAGAATCAATTCATTTGTAATCCACTTGATGTTTTGAATTCATTTGCACAATTAGATCGAGAACAATTGCCACCAAAAAAACCTTGAGTGTTTCCTATGAATTGCCTCCTATGAAGAGGATGTAGCATCTCCACTTAATTCCCCCCCCCCCCCCCGCTGCTCAATTTTTCTAACTGTATATATGTGTTGTGTGTGCCCCTAGCCATTAAAAACTAGTTGTTAATTTGATTCGCTGAAGTCTGTCTTAAGTTAGCTCCCAGCTCTCACTTCTGTTTACTTGAATGTTTAGGGTGGTGGATGAACGAGACGAATGCATTGCGCTCCTAAGAAGATTCTGAACTACCGAGGCTACCCAACTAGCTGCGAGTAGACATTACACTAGTGTAAAACGCTCTTATATTTGGGACGGAGGGAGTATTTTATTTATGTATTGGCGGAAAAATAACCGTTTCTTGATCACCAACTGAACATCTCTGATAGAACATATTGTCAACTAGGATAATAGTCATTCACAGTTAGTTTTCTTTCTCTTTATCTACTGATTCCCAATTGAGCTGGGCAAATCTGAGTGCTCATATGTTTTTTCTCTTGTCAACAGGGGTGTATTTGCGATGATTGCTATTTTCTTGGCTTATTCTTTTCTTCAAGAACCTTCAACGTGAGTTGCAGAAACTATGTACCTTATTTTTTAATTCTTATTTCGTATGAGTGGGCATGTAGATATGAATAGGTATATTGTGCACTGCCATTGAGCAGAAGGGGAGTGTATTTATGTTTGCTTTATATTTGATCTGAGCTTCTCAATATCTTCGAGCTTTTGAAGTATGATCTATAGTACCAACCATTCAAAAAAAAGTTTTGCAGTTGCACTAACCAGGACAGCAAAGCCTTACCTCATTTCTGCTCCTTGTATAAATAAAAAACATTTCCTATTTTGTAGTTGCACTAACCATGACAGCAGGGCTGGAGATGCTATCTTATAATTAATCATGATTTACTAAAATTTAGCTTCTGCTTGCTACTGGTGCAATCTATTTCCTATTTTAGTCTATAATCACCAGTTACTAGAATTTACCTTCTGCCTGCTACTGCTTGGTTCTTGACGCCACTAGTTTGTACTGAAATGTCGAAACTTTATACCTTGCAAGATCATTCGGTGGTGGTGACCCATATGATGGTGATTTGCTCCGGCCATTCCAGTTCTGGCGGTGGTGCTGCTCCTATGATGGTAGACATGTCTGCCTCCCCTAGCTGCCGCCATGGTGATGAAGCTCGGCCTAGGCTACAACCCCCTCCGGTGAGCTCCTCACGTCCCCTTCTACCCCTCTTACTTGCCGCTTGGTTCTATGCTCTGCCTTTGTGACGTGTAATTGTTCAATTTTGTTCATAGTTGAGCATTGGATGATATTTGTATTTGTCATGATGTACATGGTTCATGAACTATGCCAACCTGCAGCTTGTTGTACTAGTGATAGTAGGATAATGCAAGTTTTGACAATCCATGCATAATTCTACATGTTCAGTGTCTCTCCGGTTTCTGACCGATCTATCTTCTAACCAAGAGAAACCAAGAACATACACTTTAATCGATGCATGATTCAACCTGTTATCTGTTTAAGGGCCTTCTTATTGTTGTTACTAAACGTTATGGATTGTTGTTGTGATCGAATTTGTTTCACTCATGGGGATTAGCTCCTTTACTTGCTCTGGTTTGATAAGAGCACGCACATTACTACTGAATTTAGTTCCTTTCTATGTTTACTAATCATCAATTACTGCTAGTTGGCTTTTACATGCTGACCACTATTGATAGTTAGATACTAGGTATGTGATGTGCTAATTGTACACCTGCATTTCCAAGTTCCAACTCCTATAGTCTGTGTGCCCGTGTTGGCTTTCGTTGCCTGGTTGTGTAATAAAATTAGTGTAGTAATTGAAGGAGTTAGTGATTTCAGTTCCGGTTGTGTCAAATCTTTACTATGTACCATGATTAGTGTTTACTGAACTGAGGCATTGGACATCAGAATTCGGGCATGATGTATAATTTCAATTCTAGATATGTGCAACACAAACAATAATGTCAACTATCAAGTTGATTCTAAAATGTCTCATTAACTTCATTTCAGATGGTTATTGCTGGATTTGGTAGTAGTTTATTGTTGGCCTGGCATGTGCTTCATACCTTGCTTTGGTTTTTAGTAGAAAGTAGTGCCTTAGTACCTTTTCTATCATGTGGTGTCCATGGATCAAAATTTTGGCTGTTATGTATTTATTGTAGTATCAAAAATGGCTCAAACCTGAAGTTGTTAGGCTGTACATACGGCTATGCTCCATTCTTTTGTGCATTTTAATTTAGTGTTGGTGTTGATTTGATGCCCATGTTTAGAAACAAATTACAGTAGGCTAAATAGGTTAATCTTTTTCGTTTGTTCGCGTGCAGATGATTGATGAGCTGATCTTCTTCCACCAGTGGTAGCGGGAGTGATGCTGGAGCAGTACATCGATTAGTAGATCATCCTGCCATTTGGGTAGGGAGAAGCTGGGACGGCCCTAATGCGGTAACATCACCATGTGGCAAACTAGTAGATGGACACAACATTGGTGCCTGGGTGATGGGACAAAGTACGTATACCAGTGATGGTGCACGATATTCGTGCTTCTCATTGATGTGATGTGTTATCAGCTAAAATTTGTGCTTCTCGTCCAGTCTATGTTGATGTGCGCTTGTGCACTTGTTGGGCCTTTTTGTTGTGCACTTGCACTTGCACTTGTAGAACTATTTTGTTGTGCACTTGTTGGGCCTTGAACCTTGCTGTGTAGAGGAGTCGATTGATGATGTATTGTATTTCATGTGATGTGCTGCTGAAAGGAAATATACAGTCTATCTGAATATTGTATTATGTTGTATTTGTTCTCTGATGGGCCTATCCTTAAATGTGCATGCTTTTGAAAAATAATGCATCAGCCTAAATAAATTAAACCAATTCAATTAAGAAAATAGGTACTGGGCCGGGCCCATGTTGGTTAGATTGCTGGATTGGGCTGTGAAATTTATGATGATTGGGCCAGGCCCATGTAGGCTAGATTGGTGAACTGGGCTATGAAATTTATGATGATTCCATTTGGTCACTAACAATGCCACGTCAGCTCGGCCACATCAGATCCTACGTGGCTCAGGCAAATGGGTAATGACCTTTCTGAAATTTTTGTCGTTAGTCTAGCTACGACCAAAATTCACAAAAGGTCATGTTTGTTCGTTCTTGATGGCCAACTGTTGACCTTCTGAATTTGGTCAAAAAAAGGTCAATAAACGATAAGAATGATGAATCAACGACCAATATGAGGAGTCATAATTGACCGTATTTCTTGTAGATACCCCCCACGATGGAGGAATCTGATCCGCCAAAGAAATAGATGGCATCGTAATCCACCATGCCCACTGCTCAACTCCTTCCCCAAAGCCAATCTCCAATCTGGTAGTCGGTAGATGTTCGCTCGCAGTTGTTAGACTCCTCTATTTTTCAAATATGTGTGAGCTTATTATTATTATTCAGGTACGCCTCTTGTTGCAAATATCGTCTACAAGTTTCTGTCTCTCAGTAAGGCCCCTGCATATGGTTATGCTAGTTTTACAAACTAGCTAGCTAAGTGCTAGGATCTATATGGCGTACTCTCTACTATTTATATATCATGTCAAGACAACTTTTTTATGTAGTATAAAACAGTGTGTAGTGCCCATGTTGTGTCGACAACTTTGCCTACTAACCGATAATAAAAATATTTGTCAAAGCCTATTCTGGACATCTCTTTTATTGGAATCTTGAACTGATAGAAAAATATTTCAGCTGATGTCCTTTCTATTTATGATATTTCAGCTCATTGTTCCATGTCTTATCTTAACAAGAAGCAGGTTGTTTCCGTTGAATTTTAGCTTCTATGTGCCCTCCAATGGCACCATCTATAAGTAGCCTGTCGATCTATTTTTTGCTAAAGATCTTCATGTATACACAAGGCATCTTAAATTATATTGGTTCTTTCCTTAAAAGGGTCCTGAAAGCACTGTCTTACTTCTCGTGGAATGATTATAAACATCGCTACATCCAAGTGGCCATATAATCCTTTATAGGTAAGATCCAATTTGCTGAGTAAAACGCCAATTTTGGGCAATGTTTCCTGCAACAACGCGCGGGGAATCATCTAGTTTTAATAGAAAAGGTGGCAGAAGAGACGCACTCTATGACTAAATTTACAAACTGGCCATGCAACCCTTTATGTAGTAAAGCCCTCTTTATAAAACAACACTTAACTATTTCAAAGGCTTTGGTTAAATCGATCTTTAGCATAAAAGCTTATGTTTCTAGGAGTTAAGAAGAAAAGAGTGAGTGATTTTTTGAGGAAAATATATTGTTAATAATTCTTCTCCCTTGGATAAAAGCTTTCTGAGACTCATGAATGTTATCAGGAAGTATATCTTTGAGTCTATTGTCTAAAGGTTTGGCAATGACTTTATAGACTACATTACACAGACTTATGGGCCTAAATTCTTAATGAGTTTTGGTATTGTCGTTCTTAGACGCTTTTCTTTCATATTTTATTCTTTATTTTTTTGTGTTCTTTTGACAAAAAACTATTAGACCAAAACTCCTTTAAGAAATCCAAAAATCCAGCTACAAATGGATGATGTATATATATCATGCATATAACATAGAGAAGGAGCCTGGAACCGGTAATGGGAATCAAACCCATAATGAGAGTAATATGATACGTCCAATTTGCATTATGCTTTTATATCGATATTTATTGCATTATGGGCTGTTACTACACATTATGTCACAATATTTATGCCTTTTCTCTCTTATTTTACAAGGTTTACATGAAGAGGGAGAATGTCGGCAGCTGGAATTCTGGGCTGGAAAAGGAGCAAATATTAGAGACCTATTCTGCACAACTCCAAAAGTCCTGAAACTTCACGGGAGCACGTTTTGGAATATATAAAAAATACTGGCAAAAGAATTAACAAGAGGGGGCCCACACCCTGGCCACGAGGGTGGGGGGCCTGCCCTACCCCCTGGGCGCGCCCCCTGTCTCGTGGGCCCCCTTGCATGCCTCCGGTGCCCATCTTCTTCTATATGAAGTCTTTCGTCTGAGAAAAAATAATAAGCAAGCTTTCTGGATGAAACACCGCCGCCAATGTAGGGCTCCGGCAGAGCTGTTCTGCTAGGGAAACATCCCTCCGGGAGGGGGAAATCATCACCATCATCATCACCATCGATCCTCTCAGTGGGAGGGGGTCAATCTCCATCAACATTCACCAACACCATCTCCTCTCAAACCCTAGTTCATCTCTTGTATCCAATCTTGTCCAAAAACCTCAGATTGGTACCTATGGGTTGCTACTAGTGTTGATTACTCCATGTAGTTGATGCTAGTTCGTTTATTTGGTGGAAGATCATATGTTCAGATCCTTTATGCATATTAATACCCCTCTGATTATGAACATGAATATGATTTGTGAGTAGTTATGTTTGTTCCTGAGGACATGGGAGAAGTCTTGCTATAAGTAGTCATGTGAATTTGGTATTCGTTTGATATTTTGATGAGATGTATGTTGTCTTTCCTCTAGTGGTGTTATGTGAACGTAGACTACATGACACTTCACCATTGTTTGGGCCTAGAGGAAGGCATTGGGAAGTAATAAGTAGATGATGGGTTGCTAGAGTGACAGAAGTTTAAACCCTAGTTTATGCGTTGCTTCGTAAGGGGTTGATTTGGATCCATATGTTTCATGCTATGGTTAGGTTTACCTTAATACTTCTTTTGTAGTTGCACATGCTTGCAATAGGGGTTAATCATAAGTGGGATGCTTGTCCAAGAAAGGGCAGTACCCAAGCACTGGTCCACCCACATATCAAATTATCAAAGTAACGAACGCGAATCATATGAGCGTGATGAAAAATAGCTTGACGATAATTCCCATGTGTCCTTGGGAGCGTTTTCCCTCATAGAAGAGTTTGTCCAGGCTTGTCCTTTGCTACAAAAAGGATAGGGCCATCTTGATGCACCTTATTTACTTTTATTACTTGTTACCCGTTACAAATTACCTTTATCACAAAACTATTTGTTACCGATAATTTCAGTGCTTGCAGAGAATACCTTACTGAAAACTGCTTATCATTTCCTTCTGCTCCTCGTTGGGTTCGACACTCTTACTTATCGAAAGGACTACGATAGATCCCCTGTACTTGTGGGTCATCAAGACTCTTTTCTGGCGCCATTGCCGGGGAGTGAAGCGCCTTTGGTAGGTGGAATTTTGTAAGGAAAATTTTATATAGTGTGCTGAAATTTACTGTCACTTGTTACTATGGAACATAATCCTTTGAGGGGCTTGTTCGGGGTATCTTCACCCCGACCAGTAGAGAAAAGAGTTGCTCCTCAACCTACTAAACCTACTTAAAATGTTTACTTTGAAATTCCTTTGGGTATGATAGAGAAACTGCTAGCTAATCCTTTCACAGGTGATGGAACATTACATCCCGATTTGCACCTAATCTATGTGGATGAAGTTTGTGGATTATTGAAGCTTGCAGGTATGCCTGAGGATATTATCAAGAAGAAGGTCTTCCCTTTATCTTTGAAGGGAAAGGCATTGACATGGTTTAGGCTATGTGATGATATGGGATCATGGAACTACAACCGATTGAAATTGGAATTTCATAAGAAGTTTTATCCTGTGCATCTGGTTCATCGTGATTGTCATTATATATATATATATATAAATTTTTTGGCCTCGCGAAGGAGAAAGAATCGCTAAAGCTTGGGGGAGGCTAAAGCTTGAAGAAAAGACTATCACTTATAATGTTGATCCTATTGTTCCTACTGCTTATATTAAGAAACCACCTTTCCCTGTTAGAATAAAGGATCATGCTAAAGCTACTAGAAAATTAAAGTTGAACCTAGTATTGCTATGGTTAAAGATCTCTTGGCTGATAATATCGATGGGCATGTTATTTACTTCTATAATGAAGCTACTAGAATTGCTAGACCTGACACTAAAAATAAACATAGACCTGTTGTAGGCATGCCTCTTATTTCTATTAAAATAGGAGATCATTGCTATCATGGCTTATGTGATATGAGTGCTAGTGCAAGTGCAATACCTCATTCCTTATACAAAGAAATTATGCATGATATTGCACCTTCTGAGATAGAGGAAATTGATGTTACAATTAAGCTTGCCAATAGAGACACTATTTCACTAGTTGGGATTGTTAGAGATGTTGAAGTCTTGTGTGGGAAAGTTAAATATCCGGCTGATTTTCTTGTTCTTGGTTCCCCACAAGATATATTTTGTCCCATTATATTTGGTAGACCCTTCTTGAATATTGTTAATGCTAGGATAGATTGCAAAAAGGATGTTGTTACTGTTAGTTTGGGGGATATGTCTAATGAGTTTAATTTTGCTAAATTTCGTAGACAACCCCATGATAAAGAATTGCCTAGTAAAGATGAAATTATTGGTCTTGCTTCTATTGCCGTGCCTCCTAATGATCCTTTAGAACAATATTTGCTCGACCATGAAAATGATATGTTTATGAATGAAAGAAGGGAAATAGATGAAGTATTCTTTAAATAGGGACCTATTTTGAAACACAACTTGCCTGTTGAAATCCTAGGGGATCCTCCTCCACCCAAGGGTGATCCCGTGCTTGAGCTTAAACCATTACCAGATACTGTTAAATATGCTTATCTTGAGGAGAAAAAGATATATCCTGTTATTATTAGTGCTAACCTTTTAGAGCATGAAGAAAAGAAATTATTGAAAACTCTGAAGAAGCACTGTGCTGCTATTGGATATACTCTTGATGATCTTAAAGGCATTAGTCCCACTCTATGCCAGTACAAAATAAAATTGGAGAAAGACGCGAAACCGGTTGTTGATCACCAACGACGGTTAAATCCTAAGACGAAAGAAGTGGTAAGAAAAGAAATACTAAAGCTTCTGGAGGTAGGTATAATTTATCCTGTTGATGATAGTCAGTGGGTAATTCATGTCCATTGTGTTCCTATGAAGGGAGGTATTACTGTTGTTCCTAATGATAAAGATGAATTGATCCCACAAAGAATTGTTACATGTTATAGAATGGTAATTGATTTCCACAAACTAAATAAAACTACTAAAAATGATCATTACCCTTTACCTTTTATTGATCATATGCTAGAAAGATTATCCAAACATACACATTTTTGCTTTCTAGATTGTTATTCTGGTTTCTCTCAAATACCTGTGTCAAAAGAGGACCAAGAAAAGACAACTTTTAGTTTCCCTTTCGGTACCTTTGCTTATAGAAGTATGCCTTTTGGTTTTACGTAATGCACCTGCTACCTTTCAAAGATGTATGATGGCTATATTCTCTGACTTTTGTGAAAAGATTGTTGAGGTTTCATGGATGATTTCTCCGTGTATGGAACTTCTTTTGATGATTGCTTAAGCAACCTTGAGCGAGTTTTGCAGAGATGTGAAGAAACTAATATTATCTTGAATTGGGAGAAGTGCCACTTTATGGTTAATGAAGGTATTGTCTTGGGGCATAAAATTTCTGGAACAGGTATTGAAGTTGATAAAGCTAAGGTTGATGCTATTGAAAAGATGTTGTGTCCTAAGGACATCAAAGGTATAAGAAGTTTCCTTGGTCATGCTGGTTTTTATAGGAGGTTCATTAAAGACTTCTCTAAAATTTCTAGGCCTCTGACTAATCTCTTACAAAAAGATGTTCCTTTTGTCTTTGATGATGATTGTGTAGAAGCATTTGAAATACTTAAGAAAGCCTTGATTTCTGCACCTATTGTTCAGCCACGTGATTGGAATTTACCCTTTGAAATTATGTGTGATGCTAGTGATTATGCTGTAGGTGCTGTTCTAGGACAAAGACTTGATAAGAAATTAAATGTTATCCAATATGCTAGTAAAACTCTAGACAGTGCCCAGAGAAATTATGCTACTACTGAAAAAGATTTTTTAGCAGTTGTATTTGCTTGTGATAAGTTCAGACCTTATATTGTTGATTCTAAAGTAACTATTCACACTGAACATGTTGCTATTAAATATATTATGGAAAAGAAAGATGCTAAACCTAGACTTATTAGATGGGTTCTCTTGCTACAAGAATTTGATTTGCATATTATTGATAGAAAGGGAGCTGAGAACCCCGTTGCAGACAATTTGTCTAGGTTAGAGAATGTTCTTGTTGACCCACTACCTATAGATGATAGCTTTCCTAATGAACAATTAGCTATCATAAATGCTTCTCGTACTGCTCCATGGTATGCTGATTATGCTAATTATATTGTTGCTAAATTTATACAACATAGTTTCACATACTAGCAAAAGAAAAAAATCTATGATTTAAGACATTACTTCTAGGATGACCCACACCTTTATAAAGAAGTAGTAGATGGTGTTGTTAGACATTGTGTACCTGAGCATGAACAGGAACAGATCCTACGTAAGTGTCACTCCGAGGCTTATGGAGGACATCATGCTGGATATAGAATTGCGCATAAGGTATTGCAATCCGGTTTTTATTGGCCTACTCTTTTTAAAGATGCCCGTAAGTTTGTCTTGTCTTATGATGAATGTCAAAGAATTGGTAATATTAGTAGACGTCAAGAAATTCCTACGAATTATTCACTTGTTATCGAACCATTTGATGTTTGGGGATTTGATTATATGGGACCGTTTCCTTCCTCTAATGGGTATACACATATTTTAGTTGATGTTGATTACGTTACCAAGTGGGTAGAAGCTATTCCAACTAGTAGTGCTGATCATAACACCTCTATTAAGATGCTTAAAGAAGTTATTTTTCTGAGGTTTGGAGTCCCTAGATACTTAACGACTGACGGCGGTTCACATTTTATTCATGGTGTTTTTCGTAAAATGCTTGCTAAGTATGATGTTAATCATAGAATTGCATCTCGATACCACCCACAATCTAGTGGTCAAGTAGAACTGAGTAATAGAGAGCTCAAATTAATTTTGCAAAAGACCATTAACAGATCTAGAAAGAATTGGTCCAAGAAACTTGATGATGCATTATGGGCTTATAGAACTGCATATAAAAATCCTATGGGTATGTCTCCATATAAAATGGTTTATGGAAAAGCATGTCACTTACCTCTCGAACTAGAACATAAGGCATATTGGGCCATTAAAGAGCTCAATTATGATTTCAAACTTTCCGGTGAGAAGAGGCTTTTTGACATTAGCTCACTTGATGAATGGAGAACCCAGGCTTATGAAAATGCCATACTGTTTAAAGAAAAAGTTAAAAGATGGCATCACAAAAGGATACAAAAGTGTGAGTTTAATGTAGGTGATTATATTTTGCTATACAACTCTCATTTAAGATTTTTTGCAGGAAAACTCCTCTCTAAATGGGAAGTGTCTTACGTTATGGAGGAGGTCTATCGTTCCGGTGCCATAAAAATCAACAACTTCGAAGGCATAAATCCGAAGGTGGTGAACGGTCAAAGAATCAAACATTATATCTCAGGTAATCAAATAAATGTTGAAACTAATGTTATTGAAACCGTAACCCCGGAGGAATATATAAGGGACACTTTCCAGAATGTTTTAGATTCCGTAAAGGAATAGGTATGTGGTACGGTAAGTAAACTGACTCCAAAACAGTTCTGATAGTAATTTTTCTCTGTTTTGGAATATTTAATAAAATAGAAAAATAAGAAGTAGTCCGGGAAGGACACGAGGCGTCCACGAGGGTGGAGGGCACGCCCTACCCCCTGGGCGTGCCCCTGCCTCGTGGGCACCTCATGTGCTAGGACTCCATTTTCTTGCACGATACTTCTTTTGGTCGGTAAAAATTCATTATATAATAACCCAAAGGTTTTGACCACCGTACCACGCAAATATCCTCTGTTTTTGTTTCGAGCTGTTTTTCTGACAGATCTAGATCACCATGACGTCTCCAAGTTCCCCCAAGGACAAGTTCATCGAGAAGGTCGTCAACCCCTACCTCGCGGAAGTGCTGCAACATCCCCAAACCATTGAGATGCGTGAGGGGTTGCTGCACATCCGTGATGTTGAGGGATCAAGGAGGACCGGAAGCGTGGAGACAAGGCTCGAGGCAATGGAGCAACAAGTTTTCAAGTGACAGGAGATGGTGGAATGTGGACTCGACGCCAATCATATAATGATCACGGAGTTCACCAACAACCACAAGCTGGATGCCAAGAACATTGGGGAGGCCATCTTCAAGCTTCACAAGAAAATTGAGCGCCTCCAAGCCCAGATCTATGACCTGCAAAACCAAAACTATGAGTACGAATATAGATTCAAGAGCATGAGTTTGGCTACATATTTGAGGATCCCGGAGACTCGATAATCCTTTTACGATGGTGAGCCTACGCCTTGGAAGATGGACGGCAAGCCTACATCATCAACAACTCCACCATCACCACCCTGAGGAAAGATATATAAACACATGGGTATGGGCACTCCCCTTGGCAACTGGCAAGCTTGGGGGAGGTGCCCCGGTATCGTATCACCATCACACTCCTATCTTTACCGTTTTTCTTAGCTAGATCCTTTTGTTAATATTTTGATATAGTAGAATAAAGTTTTACTATGATTTAGTTTTGAGTTTTGCTTTATGATCCTTCTATGTAATCGAGTCTGTGAGCTATATATAATAAAGATTAGTTTCGAGTCAAGGGCTTTGATTATCTTACTATGATCTTGAGGGAATAAAAGAAAGAATACAAAGAATTAAAGAGAACATATTGATCTTATGGAGAGTAATGACTTCACATATAAAGAGTATGATGAATAAAAGTTGTTGAGATTTGACAAACATAGTTTTGGTTATTGTTGCAATTAATAGGAAGTGATAAAGAAAGAGAGGTTTTCACATATAAATATACTATCTTGGACATCTTTCTCTATTGTGAGCACTTATTAAAATATTACATGCTAAAGAGTTGATGTTGGACAAGGAAGACAACGTAATGGGTTATGTTTTCTTATATCTGAAATAAAGTATATTGTCATGGATCATCCAACATGTTGAGCTTGCCTTTCCCCCTCATGCTAGCCAAATTCGTTGCACCAAGTAGAGATACTACTTGTGCTTCTGAACATCCTTAAACCCAGTTTTGCCGTGAGAGTCCACCATATCTACCTATGGATTGAGTAAGATCCTTCAAGTAAGTTTTCATTGTTGCATGCAATAAAAATTGCTCTCTAAATATGTATGATTTATTAGTGTGGAGAAAATAAGCTTTATACGATCTTGTGATGTGGAAGAAATAAAAGCGACAGACTGCATAATAAAGGTCCATATCACAAGTGGCAATACAAAGTGACGTTCTTTCGCATTAAGATCTTGTGCATCTAACCACAAAAACACATGACAACCTCTGCTTTCCTCTGCGAAGGGCCTATCTTTTACTTCTGTCTTACACCTTATACAAGAGTCATAGTGATCTTCACCTTTCCTTTTTACATTTTACCCTTTGGCAAGCACATTGTGTTGGAAAGATCCTGATACATATATCCAATTGGATGTAAGTTAGCATGAACTCTTATTGTTGACATTACCCTTGAGGTAAAAGGTTGATAGGCAACACTATAAGCCCCTATCTTTCTCTGTGTCCGATTAAAACTCTATATCCACAAGTATTGTGTGAGTGTTAGTAATTGTGAAATACTAAATGATAGTTGAGTATGTGGACTTGCTGAAAAGCTCTTATATTGACTCTTTCCGATGTTATGATAAATTGCAATTGCTTCAATGACCAACATTATAGTTTGTTGGTTTTCAATGAAGTTTCTAATTCATACTTTACATTGTGAATAAATTATTACTTGAGCATAAGAAATCATATGATAATATTTATATATGTTGTTATCTATAATACCTAAATAGTTCATCCCCACTAATCTATTTCTCTTAACATGCAGCCTATCCACCTCAGCAGCGTTGCCACATCAGCATTTCCTTATAGGCTTACATGGGGATTGTTGACTAGCGTACAGAACAACAGCCACGATTGAGCATTCTCATAAGAAAAAAAACAGCCACGATAGAGCATGCCCGTGCCGCGCACACGTTTTTCCGGTACGTCCGCACGTTTCCTAGTGCACGCGCACGGTTGAGGCAGATAAAACCCTCACGTTGGCTCCTACTTCTCTACCTACAGAAGCGGAAGCGGAAGCGAACCTTCATCCAGTCGAAACGTCTTCACACGCGACGGAATCCCACCTGATAAGCTGGCCGCTCGGTCTCCAATCCCTCATATATCTCTTTCCAAATGACACAGACTCCACGCAGCGACAGACGCAACAGAAGTACAGAACCCAGCCTTCTCTAGGGTTTGCAACAGCAGCCGGGGAGGACTGGCAGCTACGGCGGCGATGGCAGGGCAAGTGTAGGATCACAAGACAATCGATCTGGAGGGGAAGAGTGGAGCTTCATGCAGAAGGGTCTCAAGATCCTCAACATCCTTGAGGTCAAGCCGGAGCCGCAGTTCAACTCTGAGGACTACATGATGCTCTGCACGTAAGTTGCCTCCCTCCCTGTCCCCCTCCTGCCATGCCTAGGCTTGGCCCGATTTGAATGGATCTAGGGTTTCCGCCAGCCCCTGTTTGTATCTTTTGTCATGCAGCACGAATACTCGCAGCAGCTTATATGACGATTGCCACGAGTCCTTTGAGGATTACATCCGAGCCACGGTGAGTTGATTTGCCTACTCTCGCTGGTACGCACATGCATGTTGAGTGTTCAGAGTATGAGTATCCCCTGTTTTGTGTGTGCGCACGCCGGTGCTGTTGGTTTTCTGGTCAAATTAAACAAGGCGAATCTGTTTGTGTTTTGGTTCCAAACATGCATAGATCGGTTTGCATTTCTGTAATTTTTTTTGGGTTCAGGTGCAGCATGAGGGTGGGTTGTCTAACTAGCTACAAATGTTTATGTTCTCATCTTACAAATAATCAGGTCCAATTGAATTATTTTGTTCTTTGGCAATTTGAAACAGACCTTCCTATTAGAATTCCAGTACACTATCTTTTATGTAGTACAGGTACCTTCCTATTAGAATTCCAGTATACTATCTTTTATGTAGTACAGGTACAGTTAGTGCATCAGTGAGTTTGCTTTTTACTACTTGATTGATAATGTGATTTAGGACAGTTTATTCATGCTCCATCTTTCTGGGGCCAAATAAATGACATCAAGAGGGGTGCTGGATCCAGAACCAATCTTTGTCAGGTTGTATGTAGGTCTCTGACTTGGCGTATATGAGGTGAGCAGTCAACGGCCTCTTCGTCGAGCTTCTAGCATGGTGATGGTAGCGTTTTTTGGCGAGCTGACTCTGCAGTAGGGAGGAAGCCGTCTATGCTGCTCCGTTCTATCGACGGTAAGCTTACGAGTGTGGACAGCGATAGTTCAGTGGACTTGCTTATGCCACTCCTCCTTTATCGGGATGCCCCAGCCCGCCCTGCTGCATGGTGGCCTTTCCCTACAAGTCTTTATGTGTGTGGCAACATTTGTTTTGTCTCAAATAGTTATTTTGTTCTAGATAGTTAAGGAATTACTTTCATTTTGACGATATTCAGCTTAGGGAACAAGATAACTACAAATACAGGGATCTGACATAAAAAAGTACTCCCTCCGTTCCTAAATATAAGTTTTTCTAGAGATTTTAATATGGACTACATACGGATGTATATAGACGTAGTTTAGAGTGTAGATTTACTCATTTTGCTCTATATGTAGTCCATATTGGAATCTTTGAAAATACTTATATTTAGGAACGGAGGGAGTATTCCTTTTACATTAGACTATAACTATGATGATTCTGATGCACTATTTTCATGTAGATAACCTGATGCACTATTTTCATTTATATAACAGGCAAGTGTTATCATTGAAAGGCTTCTTCTGTTTCAAGTTCTTTGTATAAACACTACTAATTCTTTGTATAAACACTACTGTTACCATTCGATGAAAGCAATGCTTATATGCACATCCTTTCAAAGATATTGTTTCCCCACAAGAAGGGAAATGTGTTGTGCACAGGAAAGTCACTATTTTTATTTATGTTGTTTTCTTAAACATTAGAAATTTAGCAAAAAAATCCCGCAGCAACGCGCGGGGAATCAGCTAGTTATAAGAATGATCATGATGCCTCTATCTCTAAACATGTGGTCATATTTTTCGTTATCGGCTTCCGCTTGAGGACAAGCGAGGTCTAAGCTTGGGGGAGTTGATACGTCCATTTTGCATCATGCTTTTATATCGATATTTATTGCATTATGGGCTGTTACTACACATTATGTCACAATATTTATGCCTTTTCTCTCTTATTTTACAAGGTTTACATGAAGAGGGAGAATGCCGGCAGCTGGAATTCTGGGATGGAAAAGGAGCAAATATTATAGACCTATTCTGCATAACTCCAAAAGTCCTGAAACTTCATGGGAGCATGTTTTGGAATATATAAAAAATATTGGCGAAAGAATTAACCAAAGGGGGCCCACACCCTGGCCACGAGGGTGCGGGGAGCGCCCTACCCCTGGGCGCGCCCCCTGTCTCATGGCCCCCCTGGCAGGTCTCCCGTGCCCATCTTCTGCTATATGAAGTCTTTTGTCCAAGAAAAAATAATAAGCAAGCTTTCGGGATGAAACACCGCCGCCATGAGGCAGAACAAATCTAGAGCTCCGGCGGAGCTGTTCTGCCGGGAAACATCCCTTCGGGAGGGGGAAATCATCACCATCATCATCACCATCGATCCTCTCAGCGTGAGGGGGTTAATATCCATGAACATCTTCACCAGCACCATCTCCTCTCAAACCCTAGTTCATCTCTTGTATACAATCTTTGTCCCAAAACCTCAGATTGGTACCAGTGGGTTGCTAGTAGTGTTGATTACTCCTTGTAGTTGATGCTAGTTGGTTTATTTGGTGGAAGATCATATGTTCAGATCCTTTATGCATATTAATACCCCTCTGATTATGAACATGAATATGATTTGTGAGTAGTTACGTTTGTTCTTGAGGACATGGGAGAAGTCTTGCTATAAGTAGTCATGTGAATTTGGTATTCGTTCGATATTTTGATGAGATGTATGTTGTCTTTCCTCTAGTGGTGTTATGTGAACATCAACTACATGACACTTCACGATTGTTTGGGCTAGAGGAAGGCATTGGGAAGTAATAAGTAGATTATGGGTTGCTAGAGTGACAGAAGTTTAAACCCTAGTTTATGCGTTGCTTCGTAAGGGGCTGATTTGGATCCATATGTTTCATGCTATTGTTAGGTTTACCTTAATACTTCTTTTGTAGTTGCGGATGCTTGCAATAGGGGTTAATCATAGGTGGGATGCTTGTCCAAGAAAGGGAAGTACCCAAGCATCGGTCCACCCACATATCAAATTATCAAAGTAACGAACGCGAATCATATGAGCGTGATGAAAAATAGCTTGACGATAATTCACATGTGTCCTCGGGAGCGTTTTCCCTCATATAAGAGTTTGTCCAGGCTTGTCCTTTGCTACAAAAAGGATTGGGTCATCTTGCTGCACCTTATTTACTTTTATTACTTGTTACCCGTTACAAATTACCTTATCACAAAAAACTATCTGTTTCCGATAATTTCAGTGCTTGCAGAGAATACCTTACTGAAAACTGCTTATCATTTCCTTCTGCTCCTCGTTGGGTTCGACACTCTGACTTATTGAAAGGACTACGATAGATCCCCTATACTTGTGGGTCATCATAATACAAGTTTTATTTAGTTGTGGATGAAGAATACCCCTTATGTAGAAATCTTGAACAAGTCTTGTTATATCATCTCATATCCACTTCCATGCTGAAAGGTAGAAGGCAACATTCAGCCCATCTGGTCCAGGGGCGGTGTTCCTCTTCATCTTTATCTCGAACAGTAGGACAATCCATCATATTTTCATTATTACTAACTTGATAAGGAAGATTATTTAAGTTGGAATTACTTGAAGAGAACATATTTGTAAATTAGTTAATAAAACAATCGGCTATATCTTCAGGATTCTGCAACATTTTATTATTTTAATCAAGAATTGAACTAATTCTATCATTCCTTCTCCTTTTGAGCACAAAGTTATGAAATTAACATATATTCCTATCTTCTTTCGTAGACCAATGTTTCTTAGCTCGCTACCTACAAAATTCTGTTAGCTTTGTCGTCGTTTATCATAAAACTCAATTAGGCTAGCCTCCTCATTGTGATCCTGTAAATGTATAGGTTTAATCTACAAATTTTCTAGTTGGTTGTGAATAGTATCTAGTTGTTATTTAAAGGCCTCTTACTTTTACTCCATCTCTTGAGTGAATCACTGGTAGAAAAAGGGCCTATAGTCCCGGTTCGTAAGGGCCTTTAGTCCCGATTCCTGAACCGGGACTAAAGTGTCGGTACTAGTGCCCTGTACCTTTAGTCCCGGTTCAATCCAGAACCGGGACTGATGGGCCTCCACGTGGGCAGTGCGCAGAGCCCAGGCAGGAGACCCTTTGGTCCCGGTTGGTGGCACCAACCGGGACCAATAGGCATCCACGCGTCAGCATTTCTGTGGCTGGGGTTTTTGTTTTTTTTGAAAGGGGGGGGGGTTTGGGGATTTTGGGGGGTTAATTTAGGTGTTTCATATATTGTGTTAGCTAGCTATAATTAATAGGGAGAAGTGTCCTCTCTTACGTCCGTGCTTGGTCGACGCTACGTACTATACATACGTATAGAGAGGACTAGACACGCTAGTTAGCTAGTAAGCAAACGAAGGAAACAGAAGATCGTCATGAACATATATGCATACAGAGAGAAGTGATATCGACCACCTCTCCTTCTCCGAGAGATTGGTCGAACAACAAGTTCTCGTATATCTATCCGACACTACCAGCTACATATATACAATAATTATCTCTTACAAATATAATCATACGGACTCATGGTCCACATAGTATTCTCCTCTTCAGCGATCACTTGGTCAAGAAAGAATGCCGCCAATTCCTCTTGAATTGCTCGCATGCGAGCTGGTGCTAGGAGTTCATCCCGCTTCCGAAACATCTAATTTGAAGAAGGGGGTCAATACATATATATATGAATGAATGAAACTATGGTAATAAAATAAAATTGTGAATGTTGTTATTTACGTACTTCATATTGTTCGTCAAAGTACCCGCCCCGCTCACAGGTCGTGTGGCGGATGGACTCGCAGACGTAGTATCCACAGAAATCATTCCCTTTTTCCTGCCACAACCACTTTACAAGAATAGAGGTCAATCAAACTGATAAGCAAGAATGCTAAATGGTATTGATGAAACTAGCGCTTGAATCACTAGAAGATGCGCGGAACATGCTACTATAGTACTTACTTTCGGGTGTCTAAATTCCAGCTCCTTCGGCAGTCCCAGAACTGTTTTGGTGAATTTTCTCCAAACCCTGCCGGACAAAGAAAACAATTACTTGATATCAGGAAATGAACAAAGTTGCTGATATGGTGGATAATGATCGATTTAACTTACTTCTTGAGGATTTCAGTCATGTCTGCATACTCCTGGGGATCTTTTCGTTTAGAGTCCAAGACGGTTACTACTCCCTGCTCAAGCCTAATCTCTAGGAGAATATAGTGGAAACTGCACACGCATGCATAACTCATCAATTACATTACTATAACTTGGACTAATATATAAGGGAAACCGAATATGCAAAAGACAGTAACACTCACATGAAGTTGTAAGGAAAGAGTATTATATCTTTGTTTTCATTTTTTTGAATGATCGTAGCAAGTTGGCCTCGGTATCTCCCGGACGATGTTGAACCTCAGTTGCATCTATGAGATGTGTTAATGAACCCAATATCACCGATTTGTCTTTTCTTCAATTCGGCGATCTTCATTCTGCATAATATAGTGAGGATAATTATAAATACATGCAATGAAAGAGATGAGCTATATAGAGAGACTTAATGACAGAAGTAGTAGTACTTACAGACAGTAGCAGGTGATCGTTGTTTTATCGAGGGCCAATTGATTGAAAAACTGATAGAACTCCTCAAATGGAATAGGCAATAGTTCAATTCCAACGAGGTCATACTCCGGTTTAACTCTCGCATACAAAGTACTCCTCCCCCCAGACTCTCTGCAGATTTTCAAGTACCAATCATGTAATCTTCGCATCATCGTTGTTAAAGATTTTTCATCTTTGACGAGAGGCTTCCCATACTCGTATCTGTGTATCTGCACCTCCATGGTATCATAATGTACATCGTCGGGCAGGTAATCGTCAACATTGCCATAACCGGGCACCATCCTCGGATTGACGATGTCGCTAGGCACCTTGAGGGGGGGCACGATTGCTTCGCTTGTTCGCCGAGCTGGGCAATTTGTTTCCCAGCTGCTCGTCGTTCTTTTAGCCTTTGATCACTGACTGTACTTCCCGACCGCTCCGCTTCGGCCCATGTCTTTGCAATAATGTGCTCATAGTTGCCTTTCGGCGGAGACTTGGGTGGTTTTGCCAGGGCAGCCAGAGTGCGCTTCACTTTCACCGGATCTACCTTCTCCTCCGGAGGTGGATGTCTCTTTGCTCTCAACCCTTGAAACCAGTCATCCACTTCGGTTCACGCGATCTCGGCGTTCTCCTCCGGGGTCCTCTCATATGGTAACTTCTTTGGAGTCTTCAGAGAAGGACCGAATCTGTATGTCCTCCCGCCTCTGGTTGTACTGCTAGACGCCGACCGAGCAGACGGAGCGGTTGTCTTCTTTACTTGCTTACGAGGCGGAGGAGAAGGACTACGATGCGCCGGAGCAGCTGGAGCAGCGGCAGGTCTCTTCCGCCCTTGCTGACGAGGCGGAGAAGGAGGAGGCTGGCTGCTCGGGTGGGTCGGCGCAGGCGGAGAAGGAGGCGGAGTGCCGCCACGCGCCGGAGAAGGAGCCGGCCGAGGGCCCTGATCGTCACTCGCCGGAGGAGGAGGCGGTGGAGGAGGCGGAGTGCCCTGACTCGCCGGAGGAGGAAGAGGAGGCGGAGGCGTCTAGTTCGGAAGGTTGATGAGCTCCTTCCACCATAGGCATGGAGTCTTCAGAGAAGACCCCCAGCCGAGTCTCCCCTTCACCGGTAGGGTGGTCAAGCTGGAGGTCCTCAAATCCCTCTGTTATTTCATCCACCATCACCCTAGCATATCCTTCTAGAATCGGCCAGCAGTTAAAAGTTGCGCCGGGTTCAGTAGGATAAACAGAGTCAACAGTCGCCTTGACCTTCAAATTCATCCATTGCGTCATAAGGTGGCAATTTTGAGACTCCGTGATAGCATCCACAGGATAGCTGGCAGGAGCCATCAAGGCATGCTCCGGCTGAAGCAGCTCGGTGGAAGCCACGCTACTTTTGCGCTGAGATGGCGGGGTAGCTTCGGGGGAGGCTTCGGCAGTACGTTTGCTGCGATTTGCTTCTCGTTCCTCTATCGCGTCTACCCTTGCTTGCAGCGCCTGCATTTGCGTCTGCTGCACTTTTTTCCTCCTCTAATGGGATTTGTAACCGCCTGCGTCGGAAACCCAACCTTCCACGGAATGGAGCCTGGCGTGCCTCGTGTCCGTCCAGGGTGCTCAGGATTCCCGAGGGCCATTGTGAGCTCGTCGTTCTCTCTGTCTGGAAAGAACTTCCCTTGCTGCGCTGCTTCGATATACTGCTTAAGCTTCCTGACTGGTATGTCCATTTGATCGTTCGTCCAAATGCACTTCCCTGTTACAGGGTCCAAGGTTCTGCCAGCCCCGAAGAACCAAGTCCGGCAACGGTCTGGCCAGCTAATTGTCTCTGGTTCGATCCCTTTATCAACCAGATCATTCTCAGTCTTGGCCCACTTAGGCCAGGCTACGAGGTAGCCACCTGACCCCGTGCGATGGTGAAGCATCTTCTTCGCAGCATTTTGCTTGTTTGTCGCCGACATCTTCTTACTCTTTTCCGATGTCTTGTGGGCCACAAATGCGGGCCAGTGATCTCTGATCTTCTCATATCTGCCCTTGAATTCTGGTGTCTCATTATTTTCGACAAACTTATTCAGCTCTTTCTTCCACCTCCTGAATAGTTCTGCCATCCTCTTAAGAGCAAAAGACTTGATTAATTTCTCTTTAACTGGGTTCTCTGGATTATCCTCTGGCGGTAGGGTGAAATTTGACTTCAGCTCAGTCCAAAGATCATTTTTCTGCATATCATTGACATAAGACACCTCAGGGTCTTCTGTAGCCGGCTTAAACCATTGCTGGATGCTTATCAGGATCTTGTCCCTAACCAGAACCCCGCACTGAACAACAAATGCGCTCTTTGTCCGGAGGGGTTCAATCGGTTGGCCGTCGGGCGCGATTGCTATGATCTCAAACTTTTCATCCGAGCTCAACTTTTTCTTCGGGCCTCGTCTCTTTACCGAAGTTGTGCTCGATCCGGAGGGCTAGAAAAAAGAACAAAGACTTAATTAATATGTGTACATACCAAAACAATGAATGCATCAATCAGCTAGTCAGCACAGGCTTAACTAATATATATACCTGGCCGGACTCGGTTCGGTCACCGGAGCCGTCATCACGGTCTCCTTCTTGCACCGGCATTGGGTCACCGGAGCCGTCCTCATGTTCTTCTTCTTGCACCGGCATTAGGTCACCGTAGCCAGCTTGTTCACCCTCTCCTTCCAGACCATCGGTTTCGTTGAGAAACAACGAGACGGCATCACTTCCTTCTGCGATTATGTCCCTCAACAACGCTTCTTTTGCTTCGTCTAGGGCGGTGTCCATAGTTTCTACAAATATTTACAACATGGCAATTATTATTCAAACATGACAGATGGATATATTAGTGGCAAACGTAGAACTAGCTACCTAATCATAGTAAGCTATCGGGAGGGGGTATATATCGACAACGACGACACTACATCTATGTCCCTCGACGACCCTTGTTCCCGATAAAAAAAGAGGAAGAAGAAGAAAAAAAAGAGGAGAAGAAAGAATAGAGGAGAAGAACTCCTCTATTCTTTCTTCTCTTTTTTTTCTTCTTCCTCTTCTTTTTTTATCCTCTTCTTCCTCTCATGTTCGAGAGCATCGCCGAGGGGTCGGGAGGTTGCCTAGTGTCAAAGGATTCAACAAAACCATGTCTTCATCATTAGGCGAAAGTAACATGTGCATGATGGTATGAAGCTCTCCAAAGTTATTTTGGAACGGAGTCCTAGATAGGATAATTCGCTTTTTGGTACAAAGTTCAGCAAGAACCTTCCAAATATCGTTATTTGGAAGGCCTTTGCTGAAATTCATACAAGAAGGCAAATTATCCTATCCGGGACACCATTCCAAAATAATTTTGGAGGACTTCGTCATGCCCTGGTTACTTCTGGCTAATGATGAAGCCATGGATTTCTTCAATACTTTGACACTAGGAAACCTCTCTCGACCCCTCGGCGATCCTCGACCCCTCGAACCCTCGACGACCCTGGAACCCTCGACCCCTCGGTGACCCTCTTCTTCCTCTCATGTTCGAGAGGATCGCCGAGGGGTCGGGAGGTTGTGTAGTGTCAAAGGATTCAACAAAACCATGTCTTCATCATTAGGCAAAAGTAACATGTGCATGATGGTATGAAGCTCTCCAAAGTTATTTTGGAACGGAGTCCTAGATAGGATAATTCGCTTTTTGATACAAAGTTCAGCAAGAACCTTCCAAATATCGTTATTTGGAAGGCCTTTGCTGAAATTCATACAAAAAGGCAAATTATCCTATCCGGGACACCATTCCAAAATAATTTTGGAGGACTTCGTCATGCCCTGGTTACTTCCGGCTAATGATGAAGCCATGGATTTCTTCAATACTTTGACACTAGGAAACCTCTCTCGACCCCTCGGCGATCCTCGACCCCTCGAACCCTCGACGACCCTGGAACCCTCGACCCCTAGACGACCCTGGAACCCTCGACCCTCGACCCTATAGAACCCTCGAACCCTCGACCCTGAAACCCTCGACCCTTGACCCCTTAACGACCCTCGACCCTCTACCCTAGTTCCCGACCCTCGACCCCTCGGCGATCCTCGACACCCTCGTTCCCGATAAAAATTAAGAAGAAGAAGAAAAAAAAGAGGAGAAAAAAAGGAGAAGAAGCTCCTCTATTCCTTCTTCTTCTCCTCTTTTTTTCTTCTTCTTCCTCTTCTTCCTCTCCTCGTCTTCTCCTTCTTCTTCTCCTTCTTTCTCTACTTATTTTCCTTTTCCTTATTTTACTTTTTCCTCTCCACTAACATAAAATGCACTAACCTAAAATGCAACAAACATAAAATGCACTAAATCGATCAACTAACCTAAAATCAGTGATAAAATGCACTAACCTAAAATCGATATCTACTAACAACTTAAAAAAATTAATACATATATGAAAAAATGCATATATGAAAAAAACATCATCATATCATCAACAGAAAAAAATAGTATTTTTTCTAAAAATCTATCTTTTGCATATATACATCAACATATATATACACTAACCTAAAATGCACAAAAATGCTATCGGAGAGGGGGTATATCGACCCCCCTCATGTATCCACATACATACATCTATACATACATACATTTCTCATATATAAGTTTTTCTTCTTCTTCCTTTCTTCCTTCTTCCTAGCTAGATATATAAATTTTTGCATATATAAAATACATATATACTTGCATATATGTATAAATTTTTGCATATATAAACTTTTGCATATATAAAGTTTTTCTAAAATCTAACTTTTGCATATATGAACATATATACACAGAGAACATATACATATATGCACATTTTTATAATAATGAAAAAAATAAGAGGAAAGGGCGCCGGCGGCCGGACCGAAGGTGGCGGCGTGTGGTCGGGGCGACGGCGACGGGGTTGGGGAAGGGGCGGCGCGCGTGGCGACGGCGACGGGGTCGGGGAAGGGGCGGCGCGCGCGGCGACGACGACGGGGTCGGGGAACGGGTGGCGCGCGCGGGCGACGACGACGGGGTCGGGGCAGGGGCGGCGCGCGCGGCCGACGGCGATGGTGTCGGGGCCGGCAGGGGCGGCGGGCGCGGCGACGGTGTCAGGGCAGTGGCTCGGCGGCGGCGACGGCGAGGTGGACCAGCCTGATAGCGTCGGGGCAGGGCTCGGCGGCGACGGCGACGAGGAGCAGAAGGCGTCGGCGCGAGAAGAAACAGATGGATTTTGGCGAAAACTGCAAAGTGCTGTATATATAGCAAGAGCATTGGTCCAGGTTGGTGCTACGACCCGGGACTAATGCCCCCCTTTAGTCCCGGTTGGTGCCACCAACCGGGACCAAAGGCCTCTTTTCAGCAGCCCAAAGGGCGGGAAGCGGTGGCCTTTGGTCCCGGTTGGTGGCACCAACCAGGACTAAGGGGGGCATTAGTCCCGGGTCGTAGCACCAACCGGGACTAATGCCCCCCTTTAGTCCCGGTTGGTGCCACCAACCGGGACCAAAGGCCTGTGCTGCCCCGAACCCAAATATTTAGTCCCACCTTGCTAGTTGAGAGGGAGGCGCACCTGTTTATAAGGTGCAGTGCGCCTTCCCTCTCGAGCTCCTCTCTAAAGCAGGCTTTCGGGCCTAACACTGCAATCTGTGCCTGTGGGCCTACTGGGCCTCCCGCGGGTCTGAATCCTGGCCCATGGTAGGGTTTCTAGTCGTATTCAGGCCGTGGGGGCCCAGTAGGTGGCATTTTTTTTGTTTTTTTGTTTTTTTTGTTTCTACTTAGAACTAAATACTTATAGTTTTGTAGTGATTTCTTTTTTATTTTAGGTCACAAAAATTATAAACTTTCTGTTAGTGCCATTAGTTTTAAAATTTGAATAGTTTAAATTTGATTTTTTTTAAAATTTGTGTGAATCACTAGTTTATGAATAACTTTACTATAAAAATTGATTTTTGAGTCAATCTTTTTCTTGCTATTTAATATTACTGTGTTTTATCATTATACTCAATTTGGTAATTTTAGTTAGTCGTATCAAATATTATAGGGGTGAGCCCTATTTTTTCCAGTTTTTTTGTTTTGTTTTCTGCATTATTTATTTCCTTTTGTTTTTTGCTTTATTTTTTAATTATTTTTGCTTTTAGTTTTAGAAAAATTATAAACTTTCTGTTAGTGCCATTAGTTTTCAAATTTGAAAACACTTTTTTAGTTTTTTTGTTCTCTTTGTTGCTTTATTTATTTTATTTTGTTTCTACTTACAACAAAATACTTATTGTTGCTATTTTTATTTTTTTCCAGTTTTTTTGTTTTGTTTTCTGTATTATTTATTTTCTTTTGTTTTTTGCTTTATTTTTTAATTCTTTTTGCTTTTAGGTCAGCAAAATTATAAACTTTCTGTTAGTGCCATTAGTTTTAGAAAAAATATAAACTTTCTGTTAGTGCCATTAGTTTTCAAATTTGAATAGTTAAAATTTGAACATAGATGCACCTATAGAGAAAATTCGACCTAAATTCATAGTTTTCAAATGAACTCTGAAAAAGTTGGCATAGCATACTCGTCTGTTACAAATTTGGCATGGTATCATCATAATAGTTGCGGGAGAAAGTCTTCACTTTTTTTTGCTTGTGTCATTTGCTTATTGCGCCGTAACCATGGATAATCTTCATTGT
Source organism: Triticum urartu (assembly GCF_003073215.2). NCBI lineage: Eukaryota > Viridiplantae > Streptophyta > Magnoliopsida > Poales > Poaceae > Triticum > Triticum urartu. The sequence continues at coordinate 59,239,250 of NC_053027.1, forward strand.
TTATCAGGATTCTTGGGTCAGACTTGACATTGAAGGGAGGAATTTCATGAAACTTTTCATAATCTTCAGACATGTCTGTCTTGCCGTCCACTCCCAGGATGTCCCTTTTTCCTAAAAGAACTATGTGGCGCTTTGGCTCATCGTATGATGTATTCGCTTCCTTATCTTTTTTTTCTCGGTTTGGTAGACATGTCCTTCACATAGATAACCTGTGCCACATCATTGGTTAGGACGAACGGTTCGTCAGTGTACCCAAGATTTTCAGATCCACTATTGTCATTCCGTACTGTGGGTCTACCTGTACCCCGCCGCCTAACAGATTGACCCATTTGCACTTAAACAAAGGGACCTTAAAATCAGGTCCGTAGTCAAGTTCCCATATGTCCACTATGTAACCATAATATGTATCCTTTCCGCTCTCGGTTGCTGCATCAAAGCGGACACCGCTATTTTGGTTGGTGCTCTTTTGATCTTGGGCGATCGTGTAAAATGTATTCCCATTTATCTCGAATCCTTTGTAAGTCAATACAGTCAAAGATGGTCCCCTGGACAACAAGTACAACTCATCACAAACAGTGTTGTCACCTCTGAGATGTGTTTCCAACCAACTGCTGAAAGTCCTGATGTGTTCACATGTAATCCAGTCGTCGCACTGCTCCGGGTGTTTGGAGCGCAGACTGTTCTTGTGTTCATCGACATACGGGGTCACCAAGGTAGAGTTCTGTAGAACTGAACTGTGTAGTGTGCTTGAGACCAAGAATATCCGTCCCTGCATATTATTGAGTCTCTTCCAAGAGTGCCTTTTCCAGTCAGTCTCCCCTCATACCGCGATTTAGGGAGACCTATCTTGTTAAGGCCAGGAATGAAGTCAACACAAAACCCGATAACATCCTATGTTTGATGGCCCATGGAGATGCTTCCTTCTGGCCTAGCGCGATTACAGACATATTTCTTTAGGACTCCCATGAACCTCTCAAAGGGGAACATGTTGTGTAGAAATACGGGCCCCAGGATGACAATCTCGTCGACTAGATGAACTAGGACGTGCGTCATGATATTGAAGAAGGATGGTGGGAACACCAGCTCGAAACTGACAAGACATTGCGCCACATCACTCTTTAGCCTTGGTACGATTTCTGGATCGATCACCTTCTGAGAGATTGCATTGAGGAATGCACATAGCTTCACAATGGCTAATCGGACGTTTTCCGGTAGAAGCCCCCTCAATGCAACCGGAAGCAGTTGCGTCATAATCACGTGGCAGTCATGAGACTTTAGGTTCTGAAACTTTTTCTCTGGCATATTTATTATTCCCTTTATATTCGACGAGAAGCCAGTCGTGACCTTCATACTGAGCAGGCATTCAAAGAAGATTTCTTTCTCTTCTTTCGTAAGAGCGTAGCTGGCAGGACCTTTATACTGCTTCGGAGGCATGCCGTCTTTTTCATGCAAACGTTGCAGGTCCTCCCGTGCCTCAGGTGTATCTTTTGTCTTCCCATACATGCCCAAGAGGCCTAGAAGGTTCACGCAAAGGTTCTTCGTCACGTGCATCACGTCGATTGAGGAGCGGACCTCTAGGTCTTTCCAGTAGGGTAGGTCCCAAAATATAGATTTCTTCTTCCACATGGGTGCATGTCCCTCAGCGTCATTCGGAATAGCTAGTCCACCGGGACCCTTTCCAAAGATTACGTAGTGTAAATCATTGACCATAGCAAGCATGTGATCACCGGTGCGCATGGCGGGCTTCTTCCGGTGATCTGCCTCGCCTTTGAAATGCTTGCCTTTCTTTCGACATTGATGGTTGGTCGGAAGAAATCGACGATGGCCCAGGTACACATTCTTCCTGCATTTGTCCAGGTATATACTTTCAGTGTCATCTAAACAGTGCGTGCATGCGTGATATCCTTTGTTTGTCTGTCCTGAAAGGTTACTGAGAGCGGGCCAATCGTTGATGGTCACGAACAGCAACGCCTTAAGGTTAAATTCCTCCTGTCTGTGCTCATCCCACCTACGTACACCATTTTCATTCCACAGCTGTAAAAGTTCTTCAACTAATGGCCTTAGGTACACATCAATTTCGTTGCCGGGTTGCTTAGGGCCTTGGATGAGAACTAGCATCATAATGAACTTCCGCTTCATGCACATCCAAGGAGGAAGGTTATACATACATAGAGTCACGGGCCAGGTGCTGTGATTGCTTCTCTGCTCCCCGAAAGGATTAATGCCATCCGCGCTTAAAGCAAACCATACATTCCTTGGGTCCTTTGCAAACTCATCCCAGTACTTTCTCTCGATTTTTCTCCACTGCGACCCGTCAGCGGGTGCTCTCAACTTCCCATCTTTCTTTCGGTTCTCACTGTGCCATTGCATCAACTTGGCATGCTCTTCGTTTTTGAACAGACGTTTCAACCATGGTATTATAGGAGCATACCACATCACCTTCGCAGGAACCCTCTTCCTGGGGGGCTCGCCGTCAACATCACCAGGGTCATCTCGTCTGATCTTATACCGCAATGCACCGCATACCGGGCATGCGTTCAGATCCTTGTATGTACCGCGGTAGAGGATGCAGTCATTAGGGCATGCATGTATCTTCTCCACCTCCAATCCTAGAGGGCATACGACCTTCTTTGCTGCGTATGTACTGTCGGGCAATTCGTTATCCTTTGAAAGCTTCTTCTTCAATATTTTCAATAGCTTCTCAAATCCTTTGTCAGCCACAGCATTCTCTGCCTTCCACTGCAGCAATTCCAGTACGGTACCGAGCTTTGTGTTGCCATCTTCGCAATTGGGGTATAACCCTTTTTTGTGATCCTCTTGTTGGGCTTCGTAGTAATTTCAAAAAATTTCCTACGCACACGCAAGATCATGTGATGCATAGCAACGAGGGGGAGAGTGTTGTCTACGTACCCAATGCAGACCGACTGCAGAAGCGATGACACGACGTAGAGGAAGTAGTCGTACGTCTTCACGATCCAACCGATCAAGCACCGAAACTACAGCACCTCCGAGTTCGAGCACACGTTCAGCTTGATGACGATCCCCGGACTCCGATCTAGCAAAGTGTCGGGGAAGAGTTCCGTCAGCACGACGGCGTGGTGACGATCTTGATGTACTACAGCAGCAGGGCTTCGCCTAAACTCCGCTACAGTATTATCGAGGTATATGGTGGCAGGGGGCACCGCACACGGCTAAGGAATAGATCACGTGGATCAACTTGTGTGTCTAGAGGTGTCCCCTGCCTCCGTATATAAAGGAGTAGAGGGGGGAGGCTGGCCGGCCAAGGAGGGAGGCGCAGGAGGAGTCCTACTCCTTCCGGGAGTAGGACTCCCCCCCCCCAATCCTATTCCAAGTAGGATTCCCAAGGGGGGAAAGAGAGAGAGGGGGGCCGGCCACCTTCTCCTAGTCCTAATAGGACTAGGGGAGGGGGAAGTGGCGCAGCCACCTTGGGCTGCCCCTTTATCCTTTCCACTAAGGCCCATGTAGGCCCATATGGCTCCCGGGGGTTCCGGGAACCCTCCCGGTAACCCGGTAAAATCCCGATTTCACCCGAAACACTTCCGATGTCCAAACATAGGCTTCCAATATATCAATCTTTACGTCTCGACCATTTAGAGACTCCTCGTCATGTCCGTGATCACATCCGGGACTCCGAACAACCTTCGGTACATCAAAATGCATAAACTCATAATGTAACTGTCATCGTAACCTTAAGCGTGCGGACCCTACGGGTTCGAGAACAATGTAGACATGAGCGAGACACGTCTCTGGTCAATAACCAATAGCGGGACCTGGATGCCCATATTGGCTCCTACATATTCTACGAAGATCTTTATCGGTCAGACCGCATAACAACATACGTTGTTCCCTTTGTCATCGGTATGTTACTTGTCCGAGATTCGATCGTCGGTATCCAATACCTAGTTCAATCTCGTTACCGGCAAGTCTCTTTACTCGTTCCATAATACATCATCTCACAACTAACATATTAGTTGTAATGCTTGCAAGGCTTATGTGATGTGTATTACCGAGAGGGCCCAGAGATACCTCTCCGACAATCGGAGTGACAAATCCTAATCTCGATATACGCCAACCCAACATCTACCTTTGGAGACACCTGTAATGCTCCTTTATAATCACCCAGTTACGTTGTGACGTTTGGTAGCACCCAAAGTGTTCCTCCGGCAAACGGGAGTTGCATAATCTCATAGTCATAGGAACATGTATAAGTCATGAAGAAAGCAATAGCAACATACTAAACGATCGTGTGCTAAGCTAATGGAATGGGTCATGTCAATCAGATCATTCAACTAATGATGTGACCTCGTTAATCAAATAACAACTCATTGTTCATGGTTAGGAAACATAACCATCTTTGATTAACGAGCTAGTCAAGTAGAGGCATACTAGTGACACTTTGTTTTTCTATGTATTCACACATGTATTATGTTTCCGGTTAATACAATTCTAGCATGAATAATAAACATTTATCATGATTATAAGGAAATAAATAATAACTTTATTATTGCATCTAGGGCATATTTCCTTCAGTCTCCCACTTGCACTAGAGTCAATTATCTAGATTACACTGTAATGATTCTAACACCCATGGAGCTTTGGTGCTGATCATGTTTTGCTCGTGGAAGAGGCTTAGTCAACGGGTCTGCAACATTCAGATCCGTATGTATCTTGCAAATCTCTATGTCTCCCACCTGGACTAGATCCCGGATGGAGTTGAAGCGTCTCTTGATGTGTTTGGTCCTTTTGTGAAATCTGGATTCCTTTGCCAAGGCAATTGCACCAGTATTGTCACAAAAGATTTTCATTGGACCCGATGCATTAGGTATGACACCTAGATCGGATATGAACTCCTTCATCCAGACTCCTTCGTTCGCTGCTTCCGAAGCAGCTATGTACTCCGCTTCACATGTAGATCCCGCTACGACACTTTGTTTAGAACTGCACCAACTGACAGCTCCACTGTTTAATGTAAACACGTATCCGGTTTGTGATTTAGAATCGTCCGGATCAGTGTCAAAGCTTGCATCAACGTAACCTTTTACGGTGAGCTCTTTGTCACCTCCATATACGAGAAACATATCCTTAGTCCTTTTCAGGTATTTCAGGATGTTCTTGACCGCTGTCCAATGATCCATTCATGTATTACTTTGGTACCTCCCTGCTAAACTTATAGAAAGGCACACATCAGGTCTGGTACACAGCATTGCATACATGATAGATCCTATGGCTGATGCATAGGGAACATCTTTCATATTCTCTCTACCTTCTGCAGTGGTCGGGCATTGAGTCTTACTCAATTTCACACCTTGTAACACAGGCAAGAACCCTTTCTTTGCTTGATCCATTTTGAACTTCTTCAAAATTTTGTCAAGGTATGTGCTTCGTGAAAGTCCAATTAAGCGTTTTGATCTATCCCTATAGATCTTAATGCCTAATATGTAAGCAGCTTCACCGAGGTCTTTCATTGAAAAACTTTTATTCAAGTATCCCTTTATGCTATCCAGAAATTCTATATCATTTCCAATTAGCAATATGTCATCCACATATAATATCAGAAATGCTACAGAGCTCCCACTCACTTTCTTGTAAATACAGGCTTCTCCGAAAGTCTGTATAAAACTAAATGCTTTGATCACACTATCAAAACGTTTATTCCAACTCCGAGAGGCTTGCACCAGTCCATAAATGGATCGCTGGAGCTTGCACACTTTGTTAGCTCCCTTTGGATCGACAAAACCTTCCGGTTGTATCATATACAACTCTTCTTCCAGAAATCCATTCAGGAATGCAGTTTTGACATCCATCTGCCAAATTTCATAATCATAAAATGCGGCAATCGCTAACATGATTCGGACGGACTTAAGCATCGCTACGGGTGAGAAGGTCTCATCGTAGTCAAATCCTTGAACTTGTCAAAAACCTTTCGCGACAAGTCGAGCTTTGTAGACAGTAACATTACCATCAGCGTCAGTCTTCTTCTTGAAGATCCATTTATTCTCAATTGCTTGCCGATCATCGGGCAAGTCAACCAAAGTCCATACTTTGTTCTCATACATGGATCCCATCTCAGATTTCATGGCTTCAAGCCATTTTGCGGAATCTGGGCTCACCATTGCTTCTTCATAGTTCGTAGGTTTATCATGATCTAGTAGCATGACTTCCAGAACAGGATTACCGTACCACTCTGGTGCGGATCTTACTCTGGTTGATCTACGAGGTTCAGTAGTATCTTGTTCTGAAGTTTCATGATCATTATCATTAACTTCCTCACTTATTGGTGTAAGTGTCGCAGAAACAGTTTTCTGTGATGTACTACTTTCCAATAAGGGAGCAGGTACAGTTACCTCGTCAAGTTCTATTTTCCTCCCACTCACTTCTTTCGAGAGAAACTCCTTCTCAAGAAAGTTTCCAAATTTAGCAACAAAAGTCTTGCCTTCGGATCTGTGATAGAAGGTGTATCCAATAGTTTCCTTTGGATATCCTATGAAGACACATTTCTCCGATTTGGGTTCGAGCTTATCAGGTTGAAGCTTTTTCACATAAGCATCGCAGCCCCAAACTTTAAGAAACGACAACTTTGGTTTCTTGCCAAACCACAGTTCATAAGGCGTCGTCTCAACGGATTTTGATGGTGCCCTATTTAACGTGAATGCGGCCGTCTCTAGAGCATAACCCCAAAACGATAGCGGTAAATCAGTAAGAGACATCATAGATCGTACCATATCCAGTAAAGTACGATTACGACGTTCGGACACACCATTACGCTGTGGTGTTCCGGGTGGCGTGAGTTGCGAAACTATTCCACAGTTTTTCAAATGTACACCAAACTCGTAACTCAAATATTCTCCTCCACGATCAGACCGTAGAAACTTTATTTTCTTGTTACGATGATTTTCAACTTCACTCTGAAATTCTTTGAACTTTTCAAATGTTTCAGACTTATGTTTCATTAAGTAGATATATCCATATCTGCTCAAATCATCTGTGAAGGTGAGAAAATAACGATATCCGCCACGAGCCTCAATATTCATCGGACCACATACATCGGTATGTATGATTTCCAACAAATCTGTTGCTCTCTCCATAGTACCGGAGAACGGTGTTTTAGTCATCTTGCCCATGAGGCACGGTTCGCGAGTACCAAGTGATTCATAATCAAGTGGTTCCAAAAGTCCATCAGTATGGAGTTTCTTCATGCGCTTTACACCGATATGACCTAAACGACAGTGCCACAAATAAGTTGCACTTTCATTATCAACTCTGCATCTTTTGGCTTCAACATTATGAATATGTGTATTACTACTATCGAGATTCAATAAAAATAGACCACTCTACAAGGGTGCATGACCATAAAAGATATTACTCATATAAATAGAACAACCATTATTCTCTGATTTAAATGAATAACCGTCTCGCATTAAACAAGATGCAGATATAATGTTCATGCTCAACGCTGGCACCAAATAACAATTATTTAGGTCTAATATTAATCCCGAAGGTAGATGTAGAGGTAGCGTGCCGACCGCGATCACATCGACTTTGGAACCGTTTCCCACGCGCATCGTCACCTCGTCCTTAGCCAATCTTCGCTTAATCCGTAGCCCCTGTTTCGAGTTGCAAATATTAGCAACAGAACCAGTATCAAATACCCAGGTGCTACTGCGAGCATTAGTAAGGTACACATCAATAACATGTATATCACATATACCTTTGTTCACCTTGCCATCCTTCTTATCCGCCAAATACTTTGGGCAGTTCCGCTTCCAGTGACCAGTCTGCTTACAGTAGAAGCACTCAGTTTCAGGCTTAGGTCCAGACTTGGGTTTCTTCTCTTGAGCAGCAACTTGTTTGCCGTTCTTCTTGAAGTTCCCCTTCTTCTTCCCTTTGCCCTTTTTCTTGAAACTAGTGGTTTTGTTAACCATCAACACTTGATGCTCCTTTTTGATTTCTACCTCCGCAGCTTTCAGCATCGCGAAGAGCTCGGGAATAGTCTTGTTCATCCCTTGCATATTATAGTTCATCACGAAGCTCTTGTAGCTTGGTGGCAGTGATTGGAGAAAGAATTCTGTCAATGACGCAATCATCTGGAAGATTAACTCCCAATTGAATCAAGTGATTGTTATACCCAGACATTTTGAGTATATGCTCACTGACAGAACTGTTCTCCTCCATCTTGCAGCTATAGAATTTATTGGAGACTTTATATCTCTCAATCCGGGCATTTGATTGAAATATTAACTTCAACTCCTGGAACATCTCATATGCTCCATGACGTTCAAAACGTCGTTGAAGTCCCGACTCTAAGCCGTAAAGCATGTCACACTGAACTATCGAGTAGTCATCAGCTTTGCTCTGCCAGACGTTCATAACATCTGGCGTTGCTCCAGCAGCAGGCCTGGCACCCAGCGGTGCATCCAGGACGTAATTCTTCTGTGCAGCAATGAGGATAATCCTCAAGTTACGGACCCAGTCCGTGTAATTGCTACCATCATCTTTCAACTTTGCTTTCTCAAGGAATGCATTAAAATTCAACGGAACAACAGCACGAGCCATCTATCTACAATCAACATAAACAAGCAAGATACTATCAGGTACTAAGTTCATGATAAATTTAAGTTCAATTAATCATATTACTTAAGAACTCCCACTTAGATAGACATCCCTCTAATCCTCTAAGTGATCACGTGATCCAAATCAACTAAACCATGTCCGATCATCACGTGAGATGGAGTAGTTTCATCAGTGAACATCATTATGTTGATCATATCTACTATATGATTCACGCTTGACCTTTCGGTCTCCATGTTCCGAGGCCATATCTGTATATGCTTGGCTCGTCAAGTATAACCTGAGTATTCCGCGTGTGCAACTGTTTTGCACCCGTTGTATTTGAACGTAGAGCCTATCACACCCGATCATCACGTGGTGTCTCAGCACGAAGAACTTTCGCAATGGTGCATACTCAGGGAGAACACTTCTTGATAATTTAGTGAGAGATCATCTTATAATGCTACCATCAATCAAAGCAAGATAAGATGCATAAAAGATAAACATCACATGCAATCAATATAAGTGATATGATATGGCCATCATCATCTTATGTCTGTGATCTCCATCTCCGAAGCACCCTCATGATCACCATCGTCACCAGCGCGACACCTTGATCTCCATCGTAGCATCGTTGTCGTCTCGCCAATCTTATGCTTCCACGACTATCACTACCGTTTAGTAATAAGGTAAAGCATTACATCGCGATTGCATTGCATACAATAAAGCGACAACCATATGGCTCCTGCCAGTTGCCGATAACTCGGTTACAAAACATGATCATCTCATACAATAAAATTCAGCATCATGCCTTGACCATATCACATCACAACATGCCCTGCAAAAACAAGTTAGACGTCCTCTACTTTGTTGTTGCATGTTTTACGTGGCTGCTACGGGCTTAAGTAAGAACCAATCTCACCTACGCATCAAAACCACAACGATAGTTTGTCAAATAGACTCCGTTTTAACCTTCGCAAGGACCGGGCGTAGCCACACTCGGTTCAACTAAAGTTGGAGAGACAGTCGCCCGCAAGCCATCTATGTGCAAAGCACGTCGAGGGAACCGGTCTCGCGTAAGCGTACGCGTAAGGTTGGTCCGGGTCGTCTCGTCCAACAATACCGCTGAACCAAAGTATGACATGCTGGTAGGTAGTATGACTTGTATCGTCCACAACTCACTTGTGTTCTACTCGTGCATATAACATCAACATAAGTAACCTGGCTCGGATGCCACTGTTGGGTTTCGTAGTAATTTCAAAAAATTTCCTACGCACACGCAAGATCATGTGATGCATAGCAACAAGGGGGAGAGTGTTGTCTACGTACCCAACGCAGACCGACTGCGGAAGCGATGACACGACGTAGAGGAAGTAGTCGTACGTCTTCACGATCCAACCGATCAAGCACCGAAACTACGGCACCTCCGAGTTCGAGCACACGTTCAGCTTGATGACGATCCCCGGACTCCAATCCAGCAAAGTGTCGGGGAAGAGTTCCGTCAGCATGACGGCGTGGTGACGATCTTGATGTACTACAGCAGCAGGGCTTCGCCTAAACTCCGCTACAGTATTATCGAGGTATATGGTGGCAGGGGGCACCGCACACGGCTAAGGAATAGATCACGTGGATCAACTTGTGTGTCTAGAGGTGTCCCCTGCCTCCGTATATAAAGGAGTAGAGGGGGGAGGCTGGCCGGCCAAGGAGGGAGGCGCAGGAGGAGTCCTACTCCTTCCGGGAGTAGGACTCCCCCCCCCCAATCCTATTCCAAGTAGGATTCCCAAGGGGGGAAAGAGAGAGAGGGGGGGCGGCCACCTTCTCCTAGTCCTAATAGGACTAGGGGAGGGGGAAGTGGCGCAGCCACCTTGGGCTGCCCCTTTATCCTTTCCACTAAGGCCCATGTAGGCCCATATGGCTCCCGGGGGGTTCCGGTAACCCGGTAAAATCCCGATTTCACCCGGAACACTTCCGATGTCCAAACATAGGCTTCCAATATATCAATATTTACGTCTCGACCATTTCGAGACTCCTCGTCATGTCCGTGATCACATCCGGGACTCCGAACAACCTTCGGTACATCAAAATGCATAAACTCATAATGTAACTGTCATCGTAACCTTAAGCGTGCGGACCCTACGGGTTCGAGAACAATGTAGACATGACTGAGACACGTCTCTGGTCAATAACCAATAGCGGGACCTGGATGCCCATATTGGCTCCTACATATTCTACGAAGATCTTTATCGGTTAGACCGCATAACAACATACGTTGTTCCCTTTGTCATCGGTATGTTACTTGTCCGAGATTCGATCGTCGGTATCCAATACCTAGTTCAATCTCGTTACCGGCAAGTCTCTTTACTCGTTCCGTAATACATCATCTCACAACTAACATATTAGTTGTAATGCTTGCAAGGCTTATGTGATGTGTATTACCGAGAGGGCCCAGAGATACCTCTCCGACAATCGGAGTGACAAATCCTAATCTCGATATACGCCAACCCAACATCTACCTTTGGAGACACCTGTAATGCTCCTTTATAATCACCCAGTTACGTTGTGACGTTTGGTAGCACCCAAAGTGTTCCTCCGGCAAACGGGAGTTGCATAATCTCATAGTCATAGGAACATGTATAAGTCATGAAGAAAGCAATAGCAACATACTAAACGATCGTGTGCTAAGCTAATGGAATGGGTCATGTCAATCAGATCATTCAACTAATGATGTGACCTCGTTAATCAAATAACAACTCATTGTTCATGGTTAGGAAACATAACCATCTTTGATTAACGAGCTAGTCAAGTAGAGGCATACTAGTGACACTTTGTTTGTCTATGTATTCACACATGTATTATGTTTCCGGTTAATACAATTCTAGCATGAATAATAAACATTTATCATGATTATAAGGAAATAAATAATAACTTTATTATTGCCTCTAGGGCATATTTCCTTCACCTCTAACATGCGATCGAACTTCAGCTTCTCCTTTTGACTAATGCATTGCGTCCTTGCATCGACAATGACCCGGCGGAGATCATCATCATCGGGCACATCGTCTGGTTCCTCTTGATCTTCAGCAGCTTCACCCGTTGCAGCATCATTGGGCACATCGTCTGGTTCCTTTTGATCTTCACCAGCTCCCCCCGTTGCAGCATCACCGTATTCAGGGGGCACATAGTTGTCATCGTAGTCTTCTTCTTCGCCGTCTTCCATCATAACCCCTATTTCTCCGTGCCTCGTCCAAACATTATAGTGTGGCATGAAACCCTTGTAAAGCAGGTGGGAGTGAAGGATTTTCCGGTTAGAGCAAGACCTCGTATTCCCACATTCAATGCATGGACAACACATAAAACCATTCTGCGTGTTTGCCTCAGCCGCATCGAGAAACTCATGCACGCCCTTAATGTACTCGCGGGTGTGTCTGTCACCGTACATCCATTGCCGGTTCATCTGCGTGCATTATATATAATTAAGTGTCCAAATTAATAGAAGTTCATCATCACATTAAAACCAAAGTGCATACATAGTTCTCATCTAACAACATATAGCTCTCCAGAGCATCTAATTAATTAAACCATACATTGAAACTATGTAAAACATTTCAATGCGAAAACAAATGCGATCATAATCGCAACCAAGGTAACAATTGGTCCAACGGCATAATGATACCAAGCCTCGATATGAATGGCATATTTTCTAATCTTTCTAATCTTCAAGCGCATTGCATCCATCTTGATCTTGTGATCATCGACGACATCCGCAACATGCAACTCCAATATCATCTTCTCCTCCTCAATTTTTTTATTTTTTCCTTCAACAAATTGTTTTCTTCTTCAACTAAATTTAACCTCTCGATAATAGGGTCGGTTGGCATTTCCGATTCACATACATCCTAGATAAATAAAATCTATGTCACGTTGGTCGGCATAATTTTCATAAACAATAAATGAACCAATAGTTATAAAGATAATATACATACCACATCTGAATCATAGACAGGACGAGGGCCGACGGGGGCGGATACTAAAACCATCGCACTATATAAGATGCAATAATAAATGTAATAAAATGATACAAGTATCTATCTAAACATACAAGTAAGAATATTTTTCCTTTCAGAAAGAAGATAAGAATAAGAGGCTCACCACGGTGGTGTCGGTGATGAGATCGGTGCGGGTGATCGACGACGGTGAAGACGGGGACGGGGCGTGACGGACCGCTAAATCTAGACAAATCTCGAGGAAAATGGAGCTTGGAGGTCGAGCTTCGAGAGGAGAAAGCTTAAGTAGTGTGGCTCGGGCATTCCATCGAACACCTCATGTGCATAGGAGGTGAGCTAGAGCACCACAAAGCCCTCTCCCCCTCGGCCAGAAAAAACAGAGCACTGTGCTCTGCTCTTGCGCGAGGGGGTATATATAGGCACCTCATTGGTCCCGGTTGGTGACATGAGCCGGGACTAAAGGGGAGCCTTTGGTCCCGGTTCAAGCCACCAACCGGGACCAATGGTGGTGGGCCAGGAGCGAGGCCCATTGGTCCCGGTTCATCCCACCAACCGGGACCAAAAGGTCCAGATGAACCGGGACAAATGGCCCACGTGGCCCGGCCGGCCCCCTGGGCTCACGAACCGGGACCAATGCCCACATTGGTCCCGGTTCTAGACTGAACCGGGACTAATGGGTTGATCCGGCCTGGACCAAAGCCCTGTTTTCTACTAGTGAATCTACAAGAAGGGATGTTCTAACATGGAAAGGTAATTAGTATTGGTCTAACTATTCTTACCATTTCATGATCATCATATTCCATAAGCCACCAAATTCAAATTTGAAGGAACTTTTAATCATAACAGTACTAAGCTTAGAAATTGTTAAAATGGGTGCATGAATAACTATAAAAAATTGGCAAATTGTAAACCGAGGTATTAGGAAATTCTTTGCACCATTCAACATTAGCAAAGCAATGGTCAAGTATTCCATAAGTAGGAGCAAAAGTAAAGCGTTCATTGCACCAAGTAAAAGTAGGACAATTATAACCCATATCGATTAACCCGCATGGTTTAACAGGATTGTAAGCCATACAATGATAGTTCAAGCTAGTACTATTATTCTTCTCCAGGGAATTAAGGATATCACTAAAATCCCCCATACAGTATATATCTTTTCCTAGAGAAAAGAAAAAACCTGCTCGATTAACTTACATAAATCTTTGTTCTTACGATAATACGGATCACCATAGACGCAAAACCAATGAGAAACAAAAACTAGTACTAGTATTTACAACTGATGCTATGACTACATTCTGACGAGAGTGGATTATATCTAAGTTGATATCATCCATCCACATGATCCTAAGGCCTCCAGCTCGGCCCTCCATAGGAACAACAAAACTATCATGGATAGGAAATTTGTTAGTTAAAATCTTGAGAACTAATTGTAGAATTATGAGTTTCTGATATGAAGCATACGTTGGCATTGGTGGATGAAATTAGGTTGGCAAAATATATGAAATAAATAGCATGCTATCAGAAAATAGCGAGGCCCTTAATATATGCTATTAGCGAGGCATTGTAACGCTATAGAGAGCTATTTGTTTCACTTGGGAAAATTTTTGCATCTTGTTACAACTAAGGGTCCTGCCCATCCCTCGGCAGTTCCAACATATGAAGTTCATGGCGCCCGTGGCACCTTAATGGCTGGTGTCATTGCCTTTCTAGTAGCATTGCCATTCCTCTCGCCATCATCTGCAGCATGAGTATTTGTATGATTTCATCGATATCTAAATCTTGAGGTGTTTTCCAGGGAAACATCTGACTACCACCATTACCCAAAGCCACCATGGCGATGCCACTAACCGGAGCAGGACGATTCCCCTAGTGTGGATACCCCATCGAATGACCTCCCAGATTTGCTGACATAGCATTATAAACCCAATAGTAAAGTTGATGAGGATCTGGGGCTGTGGGTAATCTAGCTTGCGCGCTGCTTCTAGGATGCGTGGGGAGCAGATTCCTGCCCACGGCATGGCTTCCATCATAGAGACCTAGAACACCATTGCGGTTTCCCCTGGGAATCATATAATCTCCTGGGTTGGCACCAAGATGGACAATGCCATCAGTCCCAGAAGGAGTGGCACCGAGCACCCCTGCTTACGCCTCCCACAGCCACATCCCACCTACTAGGTCGACCTCCGGGGCGACTCTCAAGAGGAGTTCATGGTAGGCCTTCACTTGCCTGCTCCCCCGTGCCATCACCACGGCAATTCACGATGGATCCTGCATCTCCCCGAGCCTAGCGATTGGATCTCGAGAAATTTCTACCAAAGACGAACGAGCGCGAGAAGCATCGGCTGAGTAGGCTGGCAGCAGCGGTAGAGATGTTTCGGCACCGAACAAACGAGGATGAGCGGCATCTAGCCTTGGAAGAGCAAGAAGCTTTGGGGCTAGAGCATCCAAACACGAGTTATATGTCCACTTTTAATACAACACTTGTCCGGCTCAGTTGCACGTCCACTCTTCACATGTAATTTGTCCCAAATTTAGTTGCATGTCCATCTACAACATGCAACTTGCCTCACGATCAATCTATTTGCATGTCTACCTTTAACACGTAATTTGTCCCACTCAGTTTCCCTTAAGTGGATGACCTTAATGTTTACTGATTTTTGAAAACAGAGGATATCATTAAGAATACAAAACAACCCCATTGAAACGTCGAACCTTTTTTGCATTTTCTATTAAAAAAAATCTATTGATTTTCATGATATCTATAGAGAAAAAAATCTTCTTAGTATTCTAAATTTTGAAGTTTTTCTTTTTTTTTTCTTCCGAACTTCTGCAAAATTGATATTATTTTAGTATTCTATTGTTCTCTCTCTATGTCTCTCCCCATGGCTTAAAGTAAAATCTATTTTTACTTTTTTATTTTTAACATTCACCACTCTAATTTACCCTATCACCTCTAAAACAAGATAAATTATGCTCAACATTCAAAATCGCACATATTACCACTCTTTCGTGATTAGGTCGAGGCAGTTTACTCTAATGTGGCAGTGTTTTTCCTACATACTCTAATGTGGCATGTTTTGGCATGCACAAGTTCTTTTTGCATGGATTTATATATTTTCAGCTCTACTAAAATGACTCATTACATACTTGACATATCATTTCTTGCTCTCGTTGTTAATTTTTGTAGCCACAAATAGCATGTTAACATCAGTTCTTTGATTTTTCTTCCACGATGGGTGGACATTGCTAGCTGCCTCTCTGAGAGTCTATCTAAAACAATACCATTTATGTTATTTAGTGCTTAAGATTGACAATAAATCCTCAATACGTTTGATCTGAATATTTGTAATCTATACCCAAAATAATGATGATAATAAATTTCCTAAATCTACTCGATTTGCATCTTCGTAATCTATATCCACAATAACTAATAGAAATAAAATTCTGAAATCTGCTCAATCTACATATTTGTAATGCGCAGCACAATAACTAGTAGCAATAAAATTCTGGAATTTGCATGATCTACATATTTGTAATATGTAACGCGATAACTGATAGCAATAAAATCCCAACATCTTCTCAATCTACATTTATGTAGTCTATAGCACAATAAATGACAAAAAATATCTTAACTTTGCTCGATGCATATAGTTGTAATCTATACCAATAATAATTGAGGCTAAATCTAGCTTCATCGTTTAGACTCAGTGTCGATTGATGACGTTGCCTATGAGGTAAAAAAATAGCATTGACAGTGTAATCTGTGAGGCATCTCGATGTTGGAAGTCGTAGGTTGACTGGTTCATGGACATCCAGAAAAACATGACAACATTACTTCCATGCTTTAAAAAAATTAACCATTTTCACTCCTTTAACTCACTTGAAGTCTAATTTGGTCGTTCGCCTCTCAAACTAGACAAATTATACCCAACGCCCCAAATCACCCAAATTAATTCTAGTATCATGCCAAAGTGTTTCCGATGATGTTAGAGCGGTGTTATTACATATGGTAGTCCAACAGGCGGATAGGGAAAAAATAAACATTGAATTAGATATTTTAAAATTTTAAAATATAGAAGACTATGAAGTTTGAGGATATCACAGCACATTAAAAAATAATGTTGAATTTTATTGATTTCTATAAGGATTTTCTTGATTTATGTAGAATATATATTTTTCATTATTATATGTTTAATATGTTGATTTCTTTTCATCTTCCTTACAAATTTATACATTATTAATATTTGTTTCTAAACTTTTGGATTTATTTTCTAAACTTAGAATTTACTATTTACTTGTTGACTATGTTGCCCAGCCTTACACATCTGCGAAAGATTCCACCATGTCACTAAAAGGATAAAACCATTTTGGATTAATATTGTTTGAGATTTTTCTAGTTTGTATACTTGGGGAGTGAAAGGGGGTTATTTGCCAGTGTACCAATGAGATGCGTGTTCAATTCAACAATAATTCACGGGTGAAAACATATCCTGTTCAAATGTAAGCTAATCTATGGTTCATTTCACGGTTTGTGGATTGTTGTATCCACAACTGATGTATAATCCTTCATGGAAATATCCGTGCAAGAAAGAAGAAATTTCATGTATAATGTTTGAAAGGCAAACACTGGTTAAAAAGGGGAAATTTTCATTATCACACTATGTTTTGTGTTGAAGTTATAAAGTGCTTGTAAAATAGTAGGGATAGTTGGAGCTGGTATTTTAAACTTCAGGGTTGGGAGGCTGGCAGTTGGGCCATGCATTGAAGGCAACTCTTTAATTTATTGTGTGAGATAAAAAAATCATATTTCTTATTATTGCTTGTTAGTTCCAACCCTATTGGCGCACTACATCTACGGTTTCTCCTTCATTATCGATGGGAAGAGAGGCGTTAACGTTGAATATGTCGTCATATGTTTCCTCCGTGATGGTGTGAAGTAGTCAAAAAAGCCAAGAAAGTCTGAGTAAGATGTCGGTGTTTGTCGTGATGCACAATAAGAAACCGTACGTATGTTACATTTGACGGATACGTGTGATTCATGTTTGTCTCTCGTTGATCAATATCTCTTTAGATATACTGTGTTTGTTTTTCCTCTTTTCTCTTATCGGATCAGAGAGCGCATTATCTAATTGTGGTGGCAACTCTTTGATTTAGGATACAGTTTGGCCTCTTCCATAGTTTTCTGATTTTGGTATGTAGTTTTGCATATTATATGCATGTTACATTCATCCGTCAAATTTGTGTTTTTCACGATTTTTGTTAATTTTTAAATTTACATATTAGAAATGCATTACATATATCGATCCTCAGCTTTCTTTAAATTTCTTTACATAAGCCATCATGCAACAGCAGCAGCAGCAGCCTGTCATGATGTGTCCTTTGGAACTTTTCCCATCTTTTGTTGATTGCTCTGCACCGTCCAGACCTCCACGGCCATCCATTCATGTGCAAAACCAAATTAATTCCAGCTCAGTATGAGCAAAACATTGAAGGCTAGTAAAACGGAACCAAAGAAGCTGCAGTCTCGGGCTCTCGGCCATCCTTAGCTCAGAAGTTTTGGCTGGTTGCTATTTGAGGAGTGAAATGAAGAAGAAAATAACAAAGGAGTAGGTGAGGGGCACCCAGCCCCTCGTGCTATTTAACTGCCAGCACCCGACACATCCTGAGGCACCCACTCGCAAACCTCAGTCCCGTCACAATATGTTCCCCATGGCCGCAGATCCGACGGCGCCCGTCTTTGGCGACCACGACGAGCGGCCGAGCGGCCAGTGCAAGGGGGCGTTGTCGCATCAGGCGAACAAGTGCACCGACGGCAAAGGAAAGGAAGTAGCCAACGCTCAAGACCACGGCAGCGACGGCGCTAACCAGCGGAGGCGTCGCAGACATCTCATCGTGGCCACCAATAAGGTGCCCCATGACGACGATGGTGACGGCGATTTCGACAGCCCTCTTCCCGCCACCGCCGGCGGCGTTAGCTGCTCACCGCCGCAGCAGCATCCGCACCGGGCGCTGGAGATCGAGATCGGCGTGAGGATGCTGGAGCTGAGCGGCAGCGCGTGAAGCGGGCCTCCGCGAACCTGAGGGAGGAAATGGAGCTGAAGAAGATGCGGTTCGAGGACTGGAGCTCAGCGTCGTCAGATCCAAGAGGAGCTGGGGTGTCCCGTGCCGCAGGAAATTAGGGAAGGAGATGAAACAGAAGGAGAAACAAATAAGAGTTCATGTAACGTAGAGTGTGTTTCAGAAAAAGAAAAAGAAAAAACATGCCTTCATTGTGCACCTTTTTTTAGCTCCATGTAGGGGAGGAGATGAAACAGAAGGAGAAACAAATAAGAGAATCAAATGTGCATCTACTTTTTTTTTACTGAATGTTCACCTATTAGTGCCTTCATGTGTGCTTGTCTCTTCTTTTTTTCCGAAAAGGTGAAGCGCTTTAGGTAGAGCACCTCCATACTTTGCGACATGGACAGAATCATGGCACCCTTGCCATATTGTTGGCGAATCCATCCTTCTCCCCCATATTTCTACCCGTGCTCGTTGCTTAATCTCCTCTCCCCATTGCTTGACCATACTAAAGATGAGACGATTGATGCATCTCAATACTTGCGGTAGCCAGAGGCACAACCTGAGACAAGGTGGGTTGGCCGTTGCTGAATTGTGTGTACGTTTGGGTCGTGGTCCGCGGTTGCCATGCCAAAATTTTGGTGTTGACACATGGCATAGGCCATAGGATAACGTTTGGATTGAAGCCTAATCATCGAAGCCACACCAAAAAATTAGTCAATGTGTTCAATTATACACCCACGCACGGGCAAAACAGGGGCGGGCGATACTTTCGCAAGAATATTGGCACGCACATGGTTTGGCGAGGCGGACGCAGGCATCAGCCAAACGGCCCTTGTGTCTCCCACTCCTTCATTATCCATGGTATGAGAGGCATTGAATGCCTCGTCATCCTTTTCCTTTGAGATATAGTGTGAAGTGGTCAAAGAAGAGGAGAAAGGCAGAGTAACATGTCGGTGTTTGTCGTGATGCAATGCACAATCACACATCACAAACCGCACACACGTCACATACCTGACGCATAGGTGCACGTCATGTTTGCTTTTTGTGTCTGTTATGTATAAAGATGTTCTAGTTCTTAGTTCTATTAGCTCTACCTACATCACTATGCTAGTGAAGCTCGAAGTGCCCACGTCACCAGAAGATTTCTCTTTGGTGGCAAACGGCGTATTAGTTCCATAAACGGGATTCTCGCCATGCTAGAATGCTTCACTGTTTTTCATGATGGAGTAACATGTGTATATTTGCCATGGCGCACAGTAAAAAAACTACAAATCTGACGCATATGAACATGTCACGTTTTTCTCTTGTGTTAGAAAGTCTCTTTGACCAATATCAGTATAGATATTCAGTTAATGTCATTACTATGTTTTCATGAAGATCTTTTTGTATACTGTGACAATTAATTGCTCATGATAAAATGTTTATTTCATAAACAAATTAGTAACTCATTAAATCTTCTTAAAAGTTATGTTAACTAGATGATACCCGACGTGTTGCTACGAGAATTGATTGCAATATATTTCATGAGAGTTGATTGTATCTGATCGTATCATATGTGCCTTCAGTGTTGAAAGTGGGTTAGAAAAAATGCCTGCAATATAAGGGGGAGAAAATTGTGTATGTACGACGCATGTATGCATGAAATTAATTAATTGCGACAGCTAAATGCGGGTGAGGTGGCAATCATGGTGAGATGGCATAGCCGCATGTGCTCTAAAGTAACTCAGTGGGTGCTAGCTATTTAGATGTAGAAGAATTGCGGTTCTTTAGTAGTTTTTTGTAGATGGAACAAGTCTATACTGTATTAATATGAATGCCTTTACCAAGGAATTCCCTTGAAGGCAAAAAGGTTGTGTGGTCTGTTTTTGGTCTTCACACATTCACTAGACTCCCTAGATGATTACTTTCCACATATATCATGATATCCTCTCCATCCACTTTTTTTCTAATCCACCTTGTATGGTGAAAAAGCACGTTACACAAATGCACATTGCTTAATTATCAAGGCATCCCATTCTTCCTGACCACTCTGATTACACGCCATATGACATTGTTCTACGTGTGGCCCATATGGCCCATACCCATATAGCCATGTGGCTGGCTGACATAGCGAGAATGAAGGGGGTCGTGCTGAGTGAGAGGAGCAACACGAGAGACATTGCCGCTGCTGCTCCTGGTATGCTCCTCCTCCAAATCCAACAAGGTGTCAGAACCAAGTTGCGGCGGCGGTACTGGACGTCGGTAGGTCGCCAGCGAGGCGGCAAAGGGTCGGAGGAGAAGGGCGCCGATGAGGCGGCGGGGATTCAGCGGCTGCGCACGTCCTACGCGTTGTCACGCCCAATATGCGACTCTATCCTAAAGGAACTCGA
Organism: Triticum urartu; assembly: GCF_003073215.2. Classification (NCBI taxonomy): domain Eukaryota; kingdom Viridiplantae; phylum Streptophyta; class Magnoliopsida; order Poales; family Poaceae; genus Triticum; species Triticum urartu. The sequence continues at coordinate 59,260,254 of NC_053027.1, forward strand.
AGGTCCCACCAAGGATAGAAGCGCATATTGGAGACGCTTTTGCAAGGTGGATATCATTACATCGTACCATTACATAATAACTGGGGATACATACAAAGGCATACAAATGCCACATGAATACATCAAACATCATACATGAGAACAACATCCGACTACGGATGAAACACAAACAGAAACTCAAACGACATCCACCCTGCTAGCCCAGGTTGTCAACCAGGAACCTAACCCAAGATCGACGAAGAAGAAGAAGAACTCCAAAATAAGTAACAACACTCCCGCGTCATGATCATCGCATTCCCTATACCTGCAACTATTGTTGTAGTAATCTGCGAGCCACGAGGACTCAGCAATCCCATTATCATGGCTATCAAGACTAGCAAAGCTTAATGGGTATGGAAAGGATAAGTGGTGAGGTTGCAGCAAGCGACTAAGCATTGTATGGTGGCTAACTTACGGATACAAGAATAAGTGAGAAACTACGCAAACGGTCGCCAACTAGTAATGATCAATAAGTGATCCTGAACTACTTCCGTTCAAACATAACCCAGCCGTGTTCTCCTCTCGAACTTCCCCGAAAAGAGACAGTCACGATTACGCACGCGGTTGGTATACTTTAATTGAGTTTACTTTAAGTTCACTACAACCGGATATTAACAAATTCCCATATGCCACATAACCACGGGCACGGATATCAAAAGTTTAAACCCTGCAGGGGTGTCCCAACTTAGCCCATGACAAGCTCATGATCCGTACAGACAATACTCCATCGCGGGACCCTCCGATCAGACTCGGAATCCTGGTGCACAAGACATTTCGATAATAGTAAAACAAGTCCAGCAAGACCTCCCGACATGCCGACACCCTGATAGTAGTTGCGTGTATCTCATCTAAGGCCACGACAGATGAACGACGCATACAGGTGCCAAAATACCCCAAGTTGCCAAGGGGCGGCCCCGCACAGTGCTCTAGTTTGGGACCAACACCATCGGCACTACCCCCTCCCCCCCTTGTATGTAGAAAAGAATCCTCGGGTTCATGATGCCCTATGCCAATTAATTATTTAGTTCAATACTATTATGGCAAATGTTAAAACCAAAGTTGGGCCTTGCTGGAAGAGTTTTATTCAAAGCGAACTGTCAAGAGGGGCCCATAAACCCTCACCGTGTTAGGGACGTAAAATCAAGGAATATAACACCGGTATGACGGAAACTAGGGCGGCAGGAGTGGAACAAAACACCAGGGAAAAGGCTGAACCTTCCACCCTTTACCAAGTGTATAGATGCATTAATTAAATAAGAGATATTATGATATCCCAAGATATCCATGATATCCATGTCCCAACATGGAACAACCTGCAACTGCACATGTAACTAGCAACACTATAAGAGGGGCTGAGCAAAGCGGTAACATAGCCAAACAACGGTTTGCTAGGAAGGGTGAAAAGGTTAGAGGCTGTCATGGCAATTTGGGAGGCTTGATAAACAAGTGGTAGGTAGCGTGACATAGCGATAGCATCGAGACAACTAGCATAGCAATGATAGTAGTGAGACCCAAGGTGCCGGCCATCTTGCCTGAAATCCTGCTAGGAAAAAGAACGAGTCCATGAAGAAGAAGATCCCACGTAGTCGAACGAATCCTCACAATCGCAACGAAATAAGAACTATCGAGAAGGAGCACAACCGGAAAAAAAGCAAACAACATGGTAAACACACAACACATAACAAGACATGATGTTCAACCAAGTATGATGCATGATAAGTCTACATGATGCTACTCATGGAAAGAGAGGATGCATACAAGAACATCACATCAAAGCAAGTTTAAATGAGGCCGAAATCAACATATAACAATTCTGGAAACTCCCCATATGCAAAATTCGAAATTGTTACCGATCTGAACAAAATATTAGGTTAAAGTTGTTAAAGATCAAGTTAAAGTGCACCAAGATGATCTACGCGTCTTTCTAGTCAAGTTACATATAAAGTTCGTTTAATTCGGAGCTACGGCCTAGAAGATATGAGCAAAACAAGTTAAACATGGCATTGATGCAAATGCAAGCAAACATAATCACAAACACTCCAAAACATGGATGCAACATGGCATGATGAAGCTACATGCAAAACCAAGCAATTTTCATATAGAGCATGCTCCAAACAGAGTCACGGTTCAACACATACACTCAATACAAGTTTAAAGGACAAGATGTCCAAAACAGCAACTAGGCATCTTACAAGCACCATTACAATATGCTACAAGAACAAGATAGGAACAAACATGAAATTCACTTAAAGCACAGATTACATGCTCCAAATAACATCACGGTTTAGGTTCGTAGGCATCAGGATTAATCGATTATGATCAAAGCAAAAGGCAACTTTATAACATATATTACGACTTAGTGAAAAACATGGCATACATATGAGCAGAAATAACATGTTGACATGTTGGAGGCATTAAACAATGATGCTATAGTGCAAGAACATAACAAGCCAAAGCATGGCATTAAACTACAGGTTAAACATGGCAAAACATTATTACTAAGCATCTCCATATAACCTATAGATCAATGCCATTCATCAAGACAAGATTGCAAGTCATAACAGATTCTCAGACTTAGCGAAACAGAGGAAGGCTGAAAACAGATTCATGATGCATACTTTGAGACAAAAAAATATATGCTACAGGAACATTCATGGCATCAAAGGGTATGGAAAGCATGTAAAGGTAGAGCACTACAAAACATGAACACTGAGCTACTGCCTAGAAAATACTAGAACATGCTCAAAACATCATGGCAAGAATGCAAATGATAACAGATTCACATACTTTGTGAAATAAAATGAACATGGCAGGAACAGCGACAAGTAGGCATGTTTGCGAGCTTGAGCAACTCACCACAAAGCTTTTAATGGCATGTGGATATAACCAACAGCAAGAAGACATATTTGTGCAGCTACTCATGGCAAGAACATGGTCATAGGATGCATAGATCACTAGCTATTCATATGGCAAGAATGAATTTACTGTTAACAGACTGACAGCAACATTATTTAGCAAATTTAGATCATGGTAACAACAAGCTACAGCAGGCCATAATTTCAAACAATGGAACGAATGGATAGAGCATAATAAGATCTATAAAACATCCTTACTAAGCATCTCAAGATTATGCATGGATTCACTTGTAGCATCAAGTTAACATGGCAACATAATGTAGCAGACTCAGACTTAGCAAAAATCATCAAGTCATTGAAATCAGCAACATCAAGTACCCTACTTTGCATGCTTGTACTAGTCACCACACGGCACATAAAAATACATGGATTGCACCACTGTATGGATGACATGAATATGCTCCTAAAACATGTCGATGTGATGCTCAAAAGATAAACACACAAAACAGTATGAAAAAGACAAATCAGCAAGTTATGACAATCTTCAGCAGCTTTATCATTTAGCACTTTTGCAACGATGATTAAGGCAACAAGATGGACAGTAACATGTATGCAAATGACACTAGCATGTAGAGCATTCAGAAATGAACAATTCGACATATCCTACACTCAATTCGGAGCAACATGCATGAAGTTATGAGAGGTCAAGGATGCACACATATCATTGGAAAACTCGGGGACTTGGTGGAATTTTACCCTCACAAAAACGGGACGGGGTGGATCAGGGACGAGCGGATCCGGTCACACCGTTTGGTTCAGGGGCTTGGTAGATCTGGAACGAGGCGACGCGGGACAGGACGGCATTGGCGCGGTCATCCCGTGTCGGTGGCGAGGAGCACTCCGGCGACGAGGGCAGCGAAGTCACCTCCACCGGCGAGGAGGGGAGGTCGGGACGACGCTAAACGAGCAGATCCGGGCGGCTCCTGCCTGGATCCGGCCGGAGAGTGGCTGACGGCGAGCTTCCAGCGCGGTGGCAGCGTGTCGTGGCGGGGGGCGGTGAGGAGGCACTGGGCGGCGGAGCGGGCGACGGTGGCGCACGGCGGCAGCGAGCGGGCGGGGGCGAAGGTGAGGTGAGGCGAGGCGGCACACGGTAGCGATGGTCACCGGCGGAGGCGGCGGGGCTCGGAAGCAACGGCGCGGGATCGGGTGTGCGGGCTCGCGCGGCAACGGGATCCGGGCCTGAGCGGGCTGGATCTGGGCCACGTGGGCCTATGGTGGTGGGAAGGCTGGAGACGGCAACGTGGCGGCTCCAGATTGGACGAGGACGGCGGCGGGATGGGCATGTCGGGCGCGCGGAGGAGGAAGATGCTAGGGTTTGCCCGTGATTTGAGGAGGGGGAGATGTTTATATAGGCATAGGGAGCTAGGAGAGGGCTATGGAGATGCGGTTTTCGCCCACACGATCGTGATCCAACAATGAAGAGCATGGAGGGGGTTTAGATGGGCTAGTGGGCTAGTGGGCTATTATGAAGGGGTGTTGGGCTGCAAAGAGAAGGTGGGCTTCGGTTAACGCGGTTAACCATTGGGGCATCAAACGACCTCCAAATGGAAAGAAATTTGACAGGCAGCCTACCGGTGATATACCAAGGCCACTCGACAAATCTCGGCCCATTCCGAGAATGTCTCACGAAACAAGACCTGCGAGGTGCGACGTGTGCGTGTGAGAGTGTCGGATTCCGAAACGGACAACAAAGAAAATGGCCGGATGCAAGTTTCGAAAAACTGATGATGAAATGCAGATGATGACATGGCAAAGTGCAAAACGCGAGCAAATGACATGGCAATGACGGCGAATAACTGCAAGACATCTGGCGCATCGGACTCGGGGTGTTACACGCGCGCACGTGCGATGCGAGTCTTCAGGCGAGCAATGGCGGGGGTGTGCGGGAGGTGGAGCTGCTGGTGCGGCGTGGCAGGAGGAGGAAGCTCAAGAGTGGTTTGGTCTCCTCGAGGAGAGTGGGGTCTGCTATAGCTGCTGCTCCGCGGGCTGTGGTGCTGCAGGAGGAGAACAGGAGAAGGGTGTCAGAGAGAAAGTTGTGCTGATGTGTTTGTGTGTGCAAGGGACCGGGAGCTGGAGCCGCTGCTAGAGGAGAAGGTGTTGTTGTGGTCTCTTACTGTTGTTGGTGACAGTTGCGTGGTGGTTGGTGCTGATCTTTTACTGTTGCTGCTTGCACGTGAGGACTGCTAGTACGGTTGTGGTTGTTTGCATAGGACAGGAAGCTTGTGGATGCTGCTTCTTGTTGTTGTTTACAGAGTTGAGGGAGGAAGATGATAGGTGGTGAGGTCAAGGTCATGGAGTCAGTGCAGTCGGATGATGGTTGTTTGTGTGGTGCACAGGAAGGAGGAATGCATGTAGGAGATGAAGTGCTGAGAGGGGCGGAGATGTAGCTGTGTGTGCCTCGGCAAGCAGAGACTTGGAGGATGCCCTGCTCGCCGTCATCTAGGAGGAAGTTGTGTTGCATGCACAGCTGGCATCTGTAAAAGTGGCCTTTGATGCTACGTGGGCGAGGGTGGCTCACATGAGGAGGACGACAACCATTATCAGGGATATCAAAGAGGCAGAGGTCATAAGGAGAGTACAAGTTTGGTTTTTTTATCTATATTAATGAAGATAGCACTGAAAAGGCCACAATTGCTGCTCACAAGACTGATCCAAAGTGGGTTCTAGACTCTGGTGCTTCTAAACATGTTGCAGCTGACTTCAGGGAATTTGAGTCATATGATCAACTCCCTCCTCACAAAGTAATGTGATATGTACTGCTGACTGGGCCTCGTGGCCTATTAAAGGCATTGGGACAGTTCAATGTACACTTGATATTAAGTTATCTTCAGTCCTACATGTGCCAGCTTTCCCGGTCAATATGTTGTCTTTTTGTGCTCTAATTGACCAGGTGGACTGCAGGATAACAGTTGATAGAGAAATGTGCTTGATTGGAGACAGGCCGACTAGAAGAAGGATGGGGACTAGAATAAGGCGTAGGGGACTGGACCGTGAGGGGCTTGGTCAGATGGGCAGCCGAGTGTTTGCGGCAATTGTGGAAGAAAGAGAGTTTTTGGCAAACATCATTGCAGAATGGGACATGTATCCTTTGATAAAATGTACAAGTTGTTTCCTGATGTAATGCATGGAGTAGAAAGAACAAGCTGAAATGTAATGCGTGTGAGTTTGCAAAACACATGAGGACGTCGTGAGAAAGGGGTGTCTTATGCGTGTTAGTTTTCAAAACACATGAATATATCCCCATTCATGCTTGTTCACTCAGATTGTTGGACAAGTCATGTGGTGTCCGTTAGGGGTGCAAAGCATTTTGGACCTTTATTGACTGCCACACATGTATGACATGGATCTATCTGATGCGCCATGCTACTTCTTGAGCTTGCATTGATTTTTTTCCTTGAAAAGGAAAGGGTGATGCAGCAAAGTAGAGATAAGTATTTCCCTTAGTTAAGAACGAAGGTATCAATCCAGTAGGAGAAACACACAACTCTCCAATGATAGCATCTGCACAAATAAACAAATACTTGCACCCAACGCGATAAAGGGGTTGTCAATCCCTTCACGGTTACTTGCAAGGATGAGATCTGATAGTGGTAGATGTAAAACAAATAAAATTAAATAAGACTCAGCGAGGTATTTTTAGGTTTTTGGTTTTATAGTTCTGAAAATAATATAATAAAGATAGACCCGGAGGCCATAGTTTTCACTATTGGCTTCTCTCTTAAAAGAACGCATACGGCGAGTGTCGGGGATGTACCCCGCGGTATGACCAGGCCGGAAGTATGACCCGGCCGGACTTGGCGCTTCACTGATGACCCGCCGGAGGACTGGCGACTCACGGGTCTGGCGGCTCACTGGTCAGACGACTCACAGATGACCCCGACGGCGGGTCACATAGAAGACTAGGCCCAAGGCCCAGTAGGCCGGCTCATATTATGATGGGCTGGCTTAAGACAGAAGGCATGAGGAATATTTCCTTTACGAGGAAGCAAGACCCATACTTGTATCCGACTTGTAATAGAGAATAAGTTAGTTCTAATCCTAATAAGACTCTACATGTAAGCCGCCCCTTCAACTTATATAAGGAGGGGCAGGGCTCCCCAAAGAGGGACAAGCAACAAGAAACAATATTTAGGGCTAGACACAAAGAGGAGAGCCGGCTTACGGCGACTCCCTCATGATCATAATGAGACCTAACCACAAACAGCACGTAGGGTTATGACCGGATGATGTTTCCCGGGGCCCGAAGCTGTCTAAATCCTTGTCTTGTGTGTTGCGTCTCTCGATTCCGCTCAACCCCTTCAAGCTACCATATAGATGTGTTGGCCTCGCGACTAAGTCCTTACACTAGGACATCTGCCGTGACAATTCCACGACAGTTGGCGTCCACCGTGGGGCCTGCGCACGGTGATGTTAAGTTCTTGAAGGGATCTTTTTTAAGGTTTGAGAAGTTTGCAATTTTTCGGCTCAACAAAAACCGGTGTGGAAAAATTCACATCAACAAAGAGTTCATCAGTCAAGATTAACGGAGTGTTCTTGCGGCGGCAGATATGAGATTGAGATTGTTTAGGGGTTACAGGTCGTGCGGCCGCCTCATGCGCCGTGGAGATTCCGCCGAGTCTGAGTTAGCCTTGGGCGATTCATCATGATACAGGTTAATGGATTAGGAATTTTTTACTATGACACTGCCGTCAATCAAATCTATTGTTTATTCCAACTACTTCCGTCAAGATTAATCAAGAAGTACTACTATTCATCAGGAAGACACGCTGCCGATCGAATCCACGCGCGTATAGTCAAGCATAAAATCGGAGATCAACCATGACTGGGATGGATTGGTCAAACCGGCCGCGACTTGGAGAAGGGACCAGGCGTGAGCACGGATTCGGATGACTCTTGTTGCACGTTGGGTCGCGGTCGCCTGCTCCAAGCTGAGCCGCCCGTGTCTGTTGCGCCGTCTGAACCGGCCGCGTGGAGACTGAGCTAGTCAGCTGGCCCATACCAAATTATCAAGCAGTACTAGTACTCATCATGGTATGCTACAGAGTTTGATCCCCGCTTGCTATGTACGTGAAAAGAAGATATCAAGTGCTACTAGCACAAGTCGGATCTGAAGAAACAATCAAGAAAAGGAAAAACTACAAGGGGAGTCAAACCGATTACGACCCGGCCTCTGAGTCGCCGTCGAGCACGCTTCCGCCGTTCGGGCCGCCGCGGTCGTTCTGAGCCTGCCGTTGCTGTCTCTGAGGCTACAAGCCATGGCTTCGAGCCGGCCACACGCCTCTGCGGCTGGCCCGGCTGTGCCTTGGCCCCGTTCGACCCGCCGCGATCTCCATTGCTTTAACCCGCGGCTGTGAGCCGCTTACGGGCTTCCGTTGCACTCGCCTGTAACTTGTTCAGACGATTTTTTCAGATCGCTAGTTGAGCTTGGTGCAAGCTGCAATGGGACTCACGTATCTGTCAATAAGTATTGACTTTGGATTGACTAAACTAGACTACGGGATGCTCAACCTGGGAGTCACTTTGGGTTCCAACGGGAGTCAACCGAGTTGACCGTCACCCGGAAACGAACGGAGACACGGCCTCCGCTGATGCACCACCACTACTGCGGCCAGATTGCCGCGGGCCTCGACCACAGCCGCGCCTGGCTGATTCCGCTGCCCCCGCGGCTGCGTCAGGCCACTTCTGCCTATGCCGAGCTGCTAGTGCGCTTCGCCTCCTCTGAGCCGCCAGTGCGCCTTGCTGCCACCGACGACCTCGCCCCGAGCCGGCTACTCCACCTCCCGCCGCGCTCACACCAGCTGCCATCCAGGCGTTCCATTGCTTGATGGAGAAAAGAAAGATACAGAAGGAGTCAGCATGATTTCTGTTTATCACTTCTCCTCAAAGCTCAATATCCAAGGAGATAGCAACGGGAGTAGTACTACTCTAGTGCCAAAGTGTTATCCAACAGTATCCAGCATTATTTAACATCAGTATCCACGATCATCCCACAGAAAAATATTAGGTGCTATCTTTTCTATATATATGTTATCAGTGCATATTAAATTGTTTAAGAACAATTACTCTGGTCTGTGCTATTTTTTCGCAGGACTATTATTCGTTACAAAGGTGTCGCAAAGGGACGTGCGCCAATATTATTTTTTGCAATAGCGCGGACGAGAGAGTCGTCACCCCCGCTACATCAACGCACGCGGTTGACTCGTTGTCCGCGCCCGCGGCCGATTCACACGCGTCTGCGCCGCTTCCAACACGGTGGCCGACTCACTCGTCCGCGCCGGCTTACAGCACCGCGGTCGACTCTTCCGTCCGCACCGGCTTACAACGCCACAGCCGACTCATTTACTGTCCGGACGAGTCAGGTGGTATCCATCTAAAATATATTTTATTGGCACATATTATTTTTGTCGAAGAACAGTTTATCTTTGCCTTGGTCTGCAATATTTTTGATGCAGGACAATTGTCCACTACATCAAAACGATGTGGTTAACTCGCCCGCACCGGCTTACAGTGCCACGACTGACTCATCTGTCTGTGCCGCCTCTGATGTTACGGTCGTCTTTACCGTCCGTTTCTTGCGGCCTGGTTTACATCAACACACCGGGCCACACTTGTCTGGATGAGCTGTTTATTCAATATGAGCAAGTCACTACTTGGGAAGTCTGGTTTTCTTCCAACAATTTGGAGGCAAATTATCATATATTATCAACCGCCGTCTGCACTGGATGGTTCAATGGGCAGTTGCATAAGTCGCCGCCACTACAGTTTGGTTAAACTTCAAACAGCTCGTTGGAAGGAGCCATTGGCCGAGTTGCTGACACGGCTCATACGGGATCATTTATAACCCGTCGCAGTCACCTCAACCTTCTGTGGGTTCACATCGCGCTATCAATGTGCCGATGATATACACCTTCTACTCTGGTCAAATATAGAGAATGTCAAGCCAACTCCTCGAGTCGTCTTGAGACTCGGGGGCTACAATGGTATGACTCGGCAAAATTAGCCGGTTTCAATGAATTCAAGAACTCCGGGTCATTGAAGGAAAGATAACCCGGCCCTGGAGGCTACTGCTTTATTGGCGAATATTTAAAGGCCGTCAGAAAATTTCCGGCTCATGATGAAGATGCCGGTTTCAAATATAGCTCAAGAGACATCTCTCTCTCACAAATTTTTGAAGCTTTCAAATCCGGTTTAAAGTTCCGGTTCAAAAAGAATTAATCTCTCGCAAGTTCAAGTTCTTACAAAAATTAAAGGTTGCCAAAAAGAATTTGCTGCCATGTTGCACGGTTCAAACATAGGTATCCTGCCTTACGGCTTATTTTATTATGGTCACTTGGGGGCTTCCTGCTCATCGGGCATAGCTATCAGTACCCTCTTGATCGGCGCAATGCCAAAACTTATATGGTCACTTGGGGGCTTCCTGTTCAAACATAGGTCGTATTCGAACCAAAGAGAACATAGCTGTCGATACCCTTTTGATTGGCAAACTGCCGAACCCACTTGGGGGCTTCTTGATCGTATCCGAATCATAGCTCAACCCCTTTGGGAATCGACATGGATCGTATTCGAATCAGCGTCGCTAAACAACTCTTAAGGTCATTTGGGGGCTTCCTGTTCAAACATAGGTCGTATTCGAACCAAAGAGAACATAGCTGTCGGTACCCTCTTGATCGGCAACGCCAAAGCCACTGGGGGCTATATGATCGTATTTCAATCTTAGCTTAACCCCTTTGGAACGATTTACTGATCGTATCCGAATCAGAAGTCTCAAAAAGTTTTATTCTGTCTCTGGTAAAGTTTATTGCAGCCACAATTACTTAACTTGAGACCTTTTCGGGATTATATCTCAAATATATATAAGTGTTTTATGCTTAACCCGGCTTGACTTTTGACTATAAGTCGCCAGTTTATGACAATCATCATATATTTGGAAGTATTGGCTTCTAAGGATTGGGTTATCACCCTTACTGCACAGGTCATGTAAACCGGCAGTACAAATTCAATATCACAGTGGTTATATGTGAGTTATTATGACCCGCCTTGAGGTAAACCGCCAAGGGGTCTTGTGATCTACTCGTGTGCAGGATAAGACTACATTTGGGTGTTTACCCGCCCTGGCTCTTGACGTTAAGTCGCCAGGGCATATGTTGTTTAAACTCTATGCAGGATATGCAGAATTATGACTTATATTAATGCTTCAGTCCAAGCTCATCACTGAAATTGGTGTCTCAAAAGGGTTATCAATTATTGATTTTCTCAAGGGCTATAAGCCACCGGGTTAGAAAAATTCCGGCTTACAATGAATGCGCATTAAGTCGTCATCGGCCAAGAGCCGCCAGGTATTTAAACTTCGGATTTACTTGTCAACCGATGAGGTATTCAAATCTTTAAATAGCCAAAACTGGCTGGATTTTCATGATGACATTGAATGATTGAGGTTTTCATATCGGGTTATATTATTCAAATCTTGAATAGCCAACATGGCTGGATTTCTATTGTGATTATCAATAACCAGTGTTATGATTGAGGTTTTCAAAGTCGCTTTAGCGCAACGGCTATTATTTTTATCAATGGATATGATTTATTCTACAATGGAAGGAATAGTCCCGAGTCGCTGCAGGCTTACGACCCGGCACTTGGGGGCTACATTATTCAGATTGGGATTATATCAAATATGCAAGTCCCATGTCACTGCCAGCATGCACCATGGCACTTGGGGGCTAATGCAAAGTCATCTTTGCTCAATTTATTGAAAACCTGACTCATCACATTCTAAATGAGTTGGCCCTTGGGGGCTACCAATTGCTCCTGTCGGAAATTCAAGGTACACAAGCCTTAATCCATTATATTGAAAGATCCATTGTTCAGTTGGTAGAGTACAAAGATCTTAACCTTGAAGACGTGGGTTCAAGCCCCATGGTGGAGATTACATCATTTGATGGTATTATCAATGAATCATATACAAAGTCCCAGCTCAGTAATATCTTATTGAGCCGGCCCTTGGGGGCTACACGTTGTTGCTCAAGTTTACATGATCATATTTACAAAGTCCCTGCTCATTATTGCATAATGACCCGGCCCTTGGGGGCTACACTGGTTGAAGTTTTCATGAGCATAAAGCAATTACAAGTCCCAGGTTGCTGCAAGCATGACAACCCGGCACTTGGGGGCTACATGTGTGGAATATTCAAGGTTGCAACATTTATTGGAGCAAGTCTTAAACCATCACTTTGTTCTGCTCAAGACTTGGGGGCTACAGGTAATATGGATATAAGGGAGAAAAATCTTCAAATTATCAGTTTTGAGCAAATCAGGAGGATCAATTACATAAACCGGTGTCAACAACAATTATGACCCGGCATCGTCTGTTTTATAATCCGGAAGTTTTTTGGTAATGATAAACCGGCAAGTTTTACATCTTCAAGCCGGCTGAATATCAGATAAGTATTTGAAGACCAAAATTATTTGACCCGGCGCCTTGGAAGCCGACTCAAGTGGATTATTCTTCACAATATTTTTCTGTGAGAAACCAACATCAGCAGATTGAGTATGAAGCTAGCTTATTTGACCCGGATTTTCTAGATGAAGGAAATGACAATTGGACTTAAGGATAATCAGGTCCCGTCTCAGGAGAATATTTAATCCGGAGCACAAGGAATTAAGGATGATCAGGTGCCTGTGTACAAGACTTTTTAACCCGGAACACAATCTATCAAATTTGTTCTTGTGTTTGTTTTACAGGATCAGTTTAACATGGATAAATCCAAATTAAACTAGGGGCTAATGTCGGGGATGTACCCCGCGGTATGACCAGGCCGGAAGTATGACCCGGCCGGACTTGGCGCTTCACCGATGACCCTCCGGAGGACTGGCGACTCACGGGTCTGGCGGCTCACTGGTCAGACGACTCACAGATGACCCCGACGGCGGGTCACATAGAAGACTAGGCCCAAGGCCCAGTAGGCCGGCTCATATTATGGTGGGCTGGCTTAAGACAAAAGGCATGAGGAATATTTCCTTTACGAGGAAGCAAGACTCGTACTTGTATCCGACTTGTAATAGAGAATAAGTTAGTTCTAATCCTAATAGGACTCTACATGTAAGCCGCCCCTTCAACTTATATAAGGAGGGGTAGGGCTCCCCAAAGAGGGACAAGCAACAAGAAACAATATCTAGGGCTAGACACAAAGAGGAGAGCCGGCTTACGGCGACTCCCTCATGATCATAATGAGACCTAGCCACAAACAGCACGTAGGGTTATTACCGGATGATGTTTCCCGGGGCCCGAAGATGTCTAAATCCTCGTCTTGTGTGTTGCGTCTCTCGATTCCGCTCAACCCCTTCAAGCTACCACATAGATGGTTGGCCTCGCGACTAAGTCCTTACACTAGGACATTTGCCGTGACAATTCCATGACAGTGAGTGAACAAATTACTATTGAGCAATTCATAGAAAAGTTAATAATCATCACGATATCTAAGGCAATGATCATGAATATAGGCATCACGTCCGTGACAAGTAGACCGACTCCTGCCTGCATCTACTACTATTTCTCCACACTCGACCGCTATCAAGTATGCATCTAGTGTCTTAAGTTAACAAGAATGGAGTAACACCTTAAGCAAGATGACATGATGTGGAGGGATAGATTTCAATCAACACGAAATAAACCCCATCTTTTTATCCTTAATGACAACAATACAAATACGTGCATCACTACCCCTTCTATCACTGGGTGAGGACACCGCAAGATTGAACCCATCACAAAGCACCTCTCCCATTGCAAGAGAAATCAATCTAGTTGGCCAAACCAAATCAATAGATTGGAGCGAAATACAAAGCTATCTTAATCATGCATAAAAAGAGTTCAGAGAAGACTCAAATAATATTCATAGATAATCTGATCATAAACTCACAATACATCGGATCTCCACAAACACACCGCAAAAGAAGATTGCATCAACTAGATCTCCAAGAACATCGAGGATAACATTGTGAAGATTAAAGAGAGGTAAGAAGCCATCTAGCTACTACATATGGACTCATAGGTCTATGGTAAACTACTCACACATCATCGGAAGGGCGGCAAGGTTGATGTAGAGGCCCTCCGTGATCGAATCCCCCTCCGGCAGAGTACCGGAAAAGGCCCCAAGATGGGATCTCACGAGGTTAGAGACTTGCGGCTGTGGAAAAGTATTTTTGGTGTGCCCTCTAGTCTTCGGGGAATATTTGGGTATTTATAGAATGAATATTAGGGTTAGAAGAGCCATGAGGGGCCCACAAGCTCACAGCCGTCCCCCCTAGGGCACGGCTGGTGAGCTTGTGGCTCACCCGTGGGCCTTCTGGCCTCCTCCTGAAGCTTCCTGGGTGTCTTGTCCAAGAAAAGTTGTCAAAAAGTTTCTTTTCGTTTGGACTTCATTTGGTATTGATCTTCTGTAAAAGACAAAAAGAAGGAAAAAAACATCAACTGGCACTTGGCACTAGGTTAATAGGTTAGTCCAAAAAACTGATATAAAATAGCATAATAGTGCATATAAAACATCCAAGATGGATAATATAATAGCATGAAACAATCAAAAATTATAGACACATTGGAGACGTATCATGCCACAAGGATGAAACTTTCCAATGCTTCAATACTCTTTGTGCCTATGTGAAAAATCACTTCAATGTTCCGGTACAAGTGATAAGAAGTGATAATGGCCCTGAGTATGTGAACAAAGTTTTTGGGACTTTCTTATCAAAGCAAGGGATGATACTCTGCCTCGGAATGGAGTGGCGGAAAGGAAGGGTCGACATATTCTGAAGGTTGCTCGATCACTAATGTTTACTATGAATGTGCCAAAATTCTTGTGGAGTGAACATGTGATGGCTGCGACACACCGGATCGATCGCACATCATTGAGAGTACTTGGTATGAAGTCACCTTCTGAGTTACTTCTCGGAAAGAATGATTCCATGGTTCCCCCAAGCTGTTCGGTTGCGTCTGCTTTGTTAGGGGTCATAGGCCATCTGTGGGAAAGTTGGATCCAAGGGCCGTCAAGTGTATCTTCAGTGGACACTTGAAGAGCGGCTACAAGTGTTGGAGTCCTTCTGAACTAGGGGGGCTATGTGAGCATGGATGTCACCTTCAGGGAATCTAAACCATTTTACGGTGAGAAAATTGATCTTAGTGGATTATTTGGAAGTCTTGACCATACCCAGTCTAGTATGACAGGTCAAGAGGGGGGAGTGGTGGCGGTGCCGATTCTGGTGCCGATTTGGTGCTGCAACAACCAATTGAGGGTGATATTCCAGTACAGCGAAGTGAGCATCAGCCCTAAAAAATGATAACATCACAGAGTGAAGGACCGATTGTGACTGGTGAGGTGTGATACGTCTCCAACATATCTATAATTTTTGTTTGATCCTTGCTGTTATATTATCATTCTCGGATGTTTTACAATCATTTTATAGCAACTTTATATCATTTTATGGGACTAACCTATTGACATAGTGCCCAGTGCCAGTTACTGTTTTTTCCTTATTTTTTACTCCGCAAAAAATCAATACCAAACGGAGTCCAAATGCAGCAAAACTTTTTGAAGAATTTTTCTGGACCAAAAGACACCCATTGGGCCAAAGAAGTACCAGAGGGGGCTCCAAGGGGAGCACAACCCACCAGGGTGCGCCTGGAGGCCCAGGCGCGCCCAGGTGGGTTGTGCCCACCTCGATGGCCTCCTGCGCCGCCTCTTCACCCTATAAATACCCAAATATTCCACAAACCCTAGTGGAGATGACGAAACACAATTCCAGCCGTCGCAAGTTCCAAAACTACAAGATCCAATCTAACACCATCATGGAGGGGTACATCATCCTCATTGGTGCCTCTCCGATGATGTGTGAGTAGTTCACTTCAGACCTACGGGTCCATAGGCAGTATCTAGATGGCCTTTTCTCTCTATGTTTCTCAATACAAAGTTGAGATCTATTTGATGTAATGACTTTGTGCGGTGTGTTTGTTGGGATCCGATGAATTCTGAGTTTATGATCATATTTGTTTTGCTTTAATATCCATACTTGATTATTATAGCCTTGTATTTCTTCCTCAATATTTGGGTTTTGTTTGTCCAACTTGATCTACTTATCTTGCAATGGGAAGAGGTGCTTTGTGATGGGTTTGATCTTCTGGTGTCCTTTCCCAGTGACAGAAGGGATAGCAAGGCATGCTTGTATCGTTGCTATTAAGGATAAAAATATGGGGTCTATTCCTACATGAATAGATCTTGTCTACAGCATGTCATCGTTCTTATTGCATTACTCTATTTCTCCATGAACTTAATACACTAGATGCATGCTGGATAGCCGTCGATGTGTGGAGTAACAGTAGTAGATGCAGGCAGGAGTCGGTCTACCAATCTTGGATGTGATGCCTATATACATGATCATTGTCTTGGATATCGTCATAACTATTCGCTTTTCTATCAATTTCTCAATAGTAATTTGTGTACCCGCCATGTGCTATTTCTCGAGAGAAGCCACTAGTGAAATCTACGGCCCCGGGGTCTATTTTCCTATCATATATTTTTAGATCTACATTGCTATTTACTTTTTCCTTTATTTGAATTCTTTTTAGATTTATATTATTAAAAACCCAAAAATACCTCGCTGAATTTTATTTGTCGTTGTTCTATTTGCATCTATCCACCTACCTATTTACCAATCTTTTACCCGGGAGGGATTGACAACCCCTCTTACGCGTCGTGTTGCAAGTATTTGTTCTTTTTGTGCAGGTACCGTTTACATAGTGTTGTGTGGTTCTCCTACTGGTTCGATAACCTTGGTCTCATCACTGAGGGAAATACTTATCGTCACTGTGCTGCATCATCCCTTCCTCTTTGGGGAAATACCGACGCAGTTCAAGCCATGTTAAGGTGCCGAGTCAAGCATACAGTGCTCCCACCCAGATCAGTTGTGTACTGAGGTGGACGGCAGAGCAAGATGAGCAGCTAAAGGTGTATTCATGGAAGCAAGGTGATGCTTGTAATAGTTGGTGGAAGGTAAGTGAGGAGCGTAATCCTCAAGTATATTCAAGATGACAGCAGCATGTTCAGTGGGAGCAACCAACACAGATGTAGGGGAGCAGCCAACACAGATGCAGGGGGAGCAGCAGGCAGCAATGCAAGATCATCTGATACAAATGAATTGCCAACTGCTTTAAGAAATGGTACTTGGGCAAAAGCAGGGATACCAAAGCCAAAGTATGGGTTCGAGATATTTCAACTAAACCAAGATATTCGCTCTGATCTTACCACTAATTACTTATGGATGCATAGGATTCCACAAATCCTCTCTTTATTGTGTTTCTACAGGAAATGGGATACATATGGATGAAATCAAGTGGGAACTTGGAAAGGAGTGAAGGAGGAGACCTAAGAAATCTAGAGGAGGCGCACCAGAAGCCACAGAGCAAAAGATGACTTTCCGTGCGACTGCGACCACTCGCATGAGCGGTCGTATGGCATGGAAACCGAGGCCTCTCTTCAACCTAAACAACTTTTATAAAGGGGTCGGCGCCAAAATGTCAATAGAAGATCCGCGAGCGAAGCCAGAATAGAGTCATCCTCATCCATCTCCATCAACCCAAGCGGCTGCCATTTCCATCTCCATAGCCACCATTGCCGCCATAGTTCTTCTTCAAATAGATCATACTTGTAATCATGTATCACACATGGCATTCATTGTAAGACATGTTACCAATCAATCAATCTACATGATGTGTTCTTCATGTGATTTGATCTCCATGTGTGAGTAGTTCGGTAAGGTATGGGTTGAGGCAAGTGTTGGGAATCATTGCATGGAAAACAAAAAAATTCTATGCACACGCAATGATCTATCCATGGAGATGCATAGCAACGTGGGGAAGAGTGTGTCTACGTACCCTCGTAGACCGTAAGCGGAAGCGTTTCACAATGTGGTTGATGTAGTCCAACTTCTTCTCACGTCAACCGATCAAGTATCGAACGCATGACACCTCCGCGTTCTGCACACGTTCAGCTAGGTGACGTTCCTCACCTTCTTGATCCAGCAAGACGTTGAGGTAGTAGATAAGTTCCGTCAGCACGACGGCGTGGTGACGGTGATGGTGAAATGATCTCCGCAGGGCTTCGCCTAAGCACCACGAAAATATGACCGGGGGTGTAAACAGTGGAGGGGGCGCCGCACACGGCTAACAATTGATCTGGTGTGTGCTAGGCGCCCCCTCCCATATATATATAGGTGGGAGGGGAGGGGAGAGGCCAGGAGGCACCCCAAGTAGGACCGAATCCTACTTGGGCTCCTCCCAAGCCGCGCGCCCCCCTGCCATATATGTCGGAGGGGGAAGGAAAGAGGGGGGAGAGGGAAGGAAGGGGAATCCTATTCCTCTCTTTCCTTTCCCCTTCCCCTGTTTCCATCTCCTCCTAGGCCGGCCCATATGGGGGGCGCACCAGCCCCTTGTGGCTGGTGTGTTTCCCCTCTTGGCCTATAAGGCCCATATCTTTTGTCGGGGGTGCCTGGAAGCCCTTCCGATGACCCGATAAGTACCCGGTACCCCCCCCCCCGAAACAATTCCGGTGTCTGAATACCATCGTCCTATATATCAATCTTTACCTATTGACCATTTAGAGACTCATCATCATGTCCATGATCTCAACCGGGACTCCGAACAACATTCGGTCACCAGATCACATAACTCATATAATACTATATCGTCATCGAACATTAAGTGTGCCGACCCTACGGGTTCGAGAACTATGTAGACATGACCGAGACACCTCTCCGGTCAATAACCAATAGCGGAACTTGGATGCCTATATTGGCTCCTATAGATTCTACGAAGATCTTTATCGGTCGAACTGTCATGACAACATACGTAATTCCCTTTGTCTATCGGTATGTTCCTTGCCCGAGATTCGATCGTCAGTATCTTCATACCTAGTTCAATCTTGTTGCCAGCAAGTCTCTTTACTCGTTCTGTAATACATCATCTCATGACTAACTCCTTAGTCGTTTGCTTGCAAGCTTATGATGTGTATTACCAAGAAGTCCCGGAGACACCTCTCCGAAACTCGGAGTGACAAATCCTAATCTCGATTTATGCCAACTCAACAAAAACCTTTGGAGATACCTATAGAGCATCTTTATAATCACCCAGTTACATTGTGACGTTTGATAGCACACAAGGTATTCCTCCGATATCCAGGAGTTGCATAATCTCATAGTCGACGGAATATGTATTTGACATGAAGAAAGCAATAGCAATAAAACAGAACGATCATTATGTTAAGCTAACGGATGGGTCTTGTCCATCACATCATTCTCCTAATGATGTGATCCCGTTATCAATTGACAAATCATGTCTATGGTTAGGAAGCCTTAACCATCTTTGATCAACAAGCTAGTCAAGTAGAGGATCACTAGGGACACAGTGTTTGTTTATGTATTCACACATGAATCTAGGTTTCCGATCAATACAATTCTAGCACGGATAATAAACATTTATCATGAATAAGGAAATATAAAATAACAACTTTATTATTGCCTCTAGGGCATATTTGCTTCAGCAAGAGCCTTATAGCCCTCTATGTTGTGGGAATCAATGGAAGTACTTTGAATTAATGTCATGTATGTGTGAAATAAAATTGTTCCATAGATGTCTCTTCTCTCGTCTGCGTTCTTCATCCCTGCAGGTACCCTAGCTCATAAAGAGCGAGCCACGGAGAGGATAAGGGAAGGGAGACTATGAAGTGTTATTATGAACACCAGTGATAGAAGGGTTTAGTACGGTAGCACGAACCCTATATCTTGGGATTGAAGAGGTGTGGCCATTAAACGCCCAAAGCTCTTATCTGATTATTGCAATCTTAATTATCAAGGCAACCCCGCGAGACGGATAGGGCCTTTAGTTGGACAATTGATTCTTGATGCAGGACGCGTGCTGGTCAAGATGTAATTTGGACACATCCCCCACTTCGGTTCGTAACAAGCACATCTCGATGGGTGACTTCCAGTGCACAAATTAAGATCGTATTTGGTCCCAGCACAAATACATGGTTGTAAGCATTAGGACCTTATACATGTACCTATTTTTATTGTAAGTGTTCAACTCAAGGTTGTTTGATCTTGATCCGGTCAAAAGCTGGAATTGTTTCTTTAGCAAAATCTTGCTAGAGATGCTAGCTTAAAGGGGCCCTTCCTCCAGTGGGTTCAATAACTCAGGGTCACCTCTAGGGAAATAGGTGAGAATACTTTCTACTCCATTTCTGTATCACTAAAGGAATTAATCAAGGACTCCATATCTTGGTAAAAGAATTTCATTTCTAGCTTTCCAAATATTCCATAGAAATGTCAAAATAATAACTAGGTTTGACTCAGCGGGATGATAGGATAGGATCATCTGTATCACATTTGTGGAGTAAAGATTAGGATTTAACTCGTTTACCTTGAGACCAAATTATAACCATATGGCTCTGGATAAATTTCAATGAAAAAAGATATGTAGATCTATTTCAATACCATCACCTCTACAACATTTGTTTTTAATATGAGATGAATACCTGGATCCCCTCAGTCATGTAGCTAGTACCCTTTTTAAGACTCTAGGAGCCAAAGTCTTGATTTTCCACACCAGATTACTAATATTGATTTCAGGCTTCGAGATAGTATTATTTGAAACTTGACTTCTAGCTTGAGCCCCCTACAATAGAGCTTTATATGCACTTTTAGTAGTACATATAACATTAGGAGTGTGAGTCCAACATAAAACATCGTCCATGCTAGTATTAATGATAGTAGTATTTAAAACATTGCTTTTAAAAACCTCATCAAAGAATATGCTAGTTTTATCTTCATCCCGGGTTTTGCTATTTAGTTTCCTTAGATTGCTGGCCACCTTTAGACAAGGCTTGTTTAAATTATGCTTAAGATGATCATAAATATTTTCCCAGCCTTTGCATCAAGGAGTAGTCCAAATGTAGAAATTAACATTAGCAATCTGAGTTTGACTAGCCTTGTGAAAGAAAGGTAAAATTTTGAAAATAGAAGAGCAGAAAGCAGACTTTCCATTGTGAGTATTGAGTTTCCAAATATTAGAGTTATGAAAGTACTTGGATTTGAGAATTTTAGTAATTAAGGAATCAGGGTTCTTAATAATTCTCCAAGCCATCCTTGCAAGCATGGACCTATTCATCATATATAAATCTCTGAAAGGACATTTGACATATAATAAACACGGATAAAAGCAAAGACAAATTTGATAACAATGAGTCTTCCTGCATGAGATAACATGTTAGCCTTATAGGAATTAAGCTTTGTTTGGAATTATAAATAATAAAATTGTAGGCTGCAAGTCTATTTTTCCCAGGAAGAATTAAAGGATGGCCAAGATGAGTTGTGTTAAGATCCATATTGGGAGCGAGGAAATATTGTTACTTCATTTTTCTGGATTATCATCTGTATCCTTAGTGGGTGTTTGTTTCCAGGGACTTTTTGTGTAGGGACTAGAAAAAGTCCCTCTTATAGACTTTTTTACCAAACGGGAGGGACTTTTTAGGGACTAAAGTAGTCATTTGGGACTAAATGAAGAAGACTCTCAAGGAGAGTCTTTTTGGGACTTATCCAACAATGCCCCTCCATGCACCCATTGGCTCGTCACCCCATGGTGTTGTTTGATTGTTATTTTTCTATATACTAGGGGAAACATGGTCATTTAATAACCTCTAGGAAGGGACTAGGGACTTTTTAGTCTCTGGAAACAAACAGGGATGGACTTTTTAGGGACTAGGGACTTTTTAGTTGGGACTAGAAAAAGTCCTAAGACTAGAGAACCAAACACCACCTTAGTCAAAAGGATAGCGGTTTAATTCCAATTAGGAGTTGACCAGAAACCACACAAAATTTATTAATAATCGATGCTCTATCACATTAGCATCATCATTATCAACCCTACCATTGACAATAAAATCGTCAATAGACATCAGAGAGTGAATAGGGAGACAATTACGTCCTAACAGAATACTACTCAAATGATTGGAATTTATAGACTATTGAATGGAAAGCGACAACTCATTAACTACGAGAATAAGAAGATACAACGACAAAGGACAACCTTGTGGGATATGTCAAGATCCCCTAAAGTTCCCATACGGTTGATCATTAATGTTAACAAAAAGGTGGCAGAAGAGATGCACTCCATGATTAAATTTACAAAATGACCATGCAGCCCTTTATGTAGTAAAGCCCTCTTGATAAAACACCACTCAACAAGGTCAAACGCTTTTGTTAAATCCATCTTGAGCATAAAAGCTTTATGTTTCTAGGAGTTAAGAAGAACAGAGTGAGTGACTTCTCGAGCTATGGTTATATTATTATTAATCCTTCTACCTTGAATAAAAGCTTGTTGAGACTCATGAATGTGATCAGGAAGTATATCTTTGAGTCTATTGTCTAAAGTTTTAGTAATGACTTTATAGACTTCATTACACAGACTTGTGGGCCTAAATTCTTGAGGTGTTTTGGCATTATCTTTCTTAGGATTGAGAGTAATAAAAAATTTATTCGGTAGTGGCTGAAGATTACCCCTTATGTGTAAATCTTGAACAAGTCTTGTTATATCATCTCCTATCCACTTCCATTTTGAAAGGTAGCCCATCTCGTCCAGGACGGTGCTCCTATTCATTCCTTTAGGTACATGTAAAACTTCATCTTTATCTAGAACGGTAGGACAATCCATCATATTTTCACTATTACTAACTGGAGAAGGAAGATTATTTAAGTTGGGATTACTAGAAGAGAACAAATTTGTAAAGGACTTCATAAAACAATCGGCTATCTCTTTAGGACTCTGCAACATTTATTATTTTGATCAAGGATTGAACTAATTCTATTCTTACTTCTCCTTTTGAGCATAGATTTATGAAAGTAACTTATATTCCTATCTCCTTTCATAGCCCAATGTCTATTAGCTCACTACCTTTGTAAAATTCTGTTAGTTTGATCATCGTTTTATCTTAAGGCTCAATTAGTCAAGCCTCCTCATTGTGATCCTGTAAATGTATAGGTTTAATCTGCAAATTTTCCAGTTGGATGTGAATAGTATCCAGTTGTTTTAAAGGCCTCTTAATTTTACTCCATCTCTTGAGTGAACCTGCAAGAAGGGATGTTCTAACATGGTAAGGTTTATCATTAGTATTGATCCAACTATTCTTAGCCATTTCATGATAGTCATATTCTAGAAGCCTCCAATTTACAAATTGGAAGGAACTTTTTGTCTTAGCAATACTAGGCTTAGAAATGGTTAAAGTGGGTGCACGATCACCATAAAAAATTGGCAAATTGTCCAAGGTATTAGGAAATTCTTTGCACCATTCAACATTAGAAAGAAGTGGCCCAGACTATCATAAGTAGGAGCAAAAGTAAAATGTTTGTTGCACCAAGTAAAAGGAGGACCATTATAAAGCATATCAATTAACCCACGTGGTTAAACATGATTGTAAGTCATACAATGATGGTTCAACCTAGTACTATTATTCTTCTGCAGGGAATTAATGATATCATTAAAATGCCCATACAATATAGACGCAAACCCAACGAGAAACTAAAATCCCTATAGAAGCAACAAACTGCTCTATTAACTTCCATAAGTCTTTGTTCTTACGATAATATGGATCACCATAGACGCAAACCAACAAGAAACTAAAACTAGTACTAGTATTTACAAATGATGCTATGAACACATTCTGATGCGAGTGGATTATATCTAACTTGATGACATCCATGCACATGATCCAAAGGTCTCTAGCTTGGCCTTCCGCAGGAAAACAAAACTATCATGGATAGCAAACTGTTAGTTATATCCTGAGAACTAATTCTAGAATTATGAGTTTCTGAAATCTGAAGCATACTTTGGCATTGGTGGGTGACATTATGCTATTAGCATGCTATAGCGTGCTATTAGAGAGGCATTGTACACTAATTCATTTAGCGAGGCATTGCTCAGAATGCCATAGCATGCTATTAGCGATGCTATAGCGCGCTATGTTTTTGTCACTATTGAGGGTCCTCCCTGTCCCTCGGCAGTTCCAGCATGTGAAGTTCATCGCGTCCATGGTGCCTTAAAGGCTGGCGTCATTGCTTTTCTAGTAGCATTTCCATTCCTCTCAGCATCGTCACAAGCTGCAGCATAAGCGTCAGTATTTCACTACTGGGAAAGGGCTTTAGGTGAACTCACATGTTTGGCGGGCGCACTATATCACTCGCCACTATTACATTAGATAAGTAGCACTGGTGTGTACTAAAATGGACCCGCCACTCCTCTTGTCACAATAGTGGCGGGCACTACGTCGTACCCGCCATGTCTTCAAGATCCTTGCTTGGTGAAAACCTTTGGTGGCAGGCGCCGTGATTTGCCCGCCACTGCTCTATCAGACAGCTATGTCGAGGGGCAAGAAGAGCCTGCCACACATGTCTTTCGGCAACTCGCGCCGTAGTTGTTCAAAAATTACAAAAATAGCAATGGACAGGTAGTTATCTCTGCCCGCCACTTGAAAATAGCGTCGCAGGTACTGTGGTGCGCCCGTCATTGGTCATAGACCACATGGTTTAGGGTTTCTAAGCCCCACGCGCCCACAGCCGCCCACATCTTATTCAAAAATCTTTCACCCTCGTCTCTCTCACCCGTCGCCGTCGTCGCCATCATCGTGGCAGCCTTCGACTCCGCCACTGTCACGCTCGCCCTCAGGCGCCTGCAAGGTCGACGTCGTCCCCATCGTCCTCGTCATCCACATCGCCCTCGCCGTTCGCCGCTGCAACTAATGTCCTCACCATCCGCTAGCACCTCGAACGTCCCCGCCGTCACTGTCGCTCTCAACGTCCAATGTCGTCGTCCTCAACCCCCTCCCCCCCTCCCCCCCGCCCCCCGGTCGTCTCCTCCGCCCCGGTAAACTAGCAAAGGTCGTGCCAATTTTTTCCGTACAACACATCGACCGTTATATCTTGTTATATAGTTGCTTTCAATGAAATTGTGGTTTATCTAAATGTCAAGTTTTTTAATGTGAATTATATGGAGAAGCTAAGACGTGTCTGCTTGTGAGCTGAGCAATGCTTGTGAGGAGCGTTTGCTTGTGAACTATTGCTGCACTTCCTTTATGTGATCTATATGATCTGTGTGAACTTAATTTCATGTTGTCATGACGGTGCTGAACTTAATTTCATGTTGTGAACTAGTGTTGCACTGCCTTTACGTGATCTCTAGCTATGATCGATGCTTCTGAACGTAATTTTTATGTTTCTATGAAGATTACTATATGCATGTTTAATTTGCTTACATATGAGCCGACTCCATTAGTTTGTGATTCATATTGTCTTCAATTTCTAGAAAGTGGGCGCCCCTGATTCATAACCCCAACATGGTCAGCATACAGTGGCCCGACCTCGCCGAGTCGACAGCACAGGCAGTGTTGGTAATGTGTGATCGCACATATTACCGTTATGAATTTTTTGTTGATTTTAATCTTCTATCTATGAACACAACAAATGAATGAGGATGAGCTCGGTGGCATCCCCGAGTACCACTACTGTTGCGACAACGGGGGTATGTGCGACGATCCTCATCTAGAGGATGATAGGTACTTCTCGCTAATGCTTAAAGAGGGTTACACATATTATATGGTAATTTTTGCACATATTTCCTTCTTAACTAAACATGTCTCAAGATTTTTGTTTTAACGTGTAATTTTTGGGTTTTTTCCAATCCGACTACTGCATCCCCTGCTATGCAAGGCTTTTTGTTCTAGAGAAGCTGCATGTCAAAGACAAAGATGACGTTGCTGAAAGGGATATTTACCTGAAGATGTAACATGGTTTCATTCTCGAATCTAGGATCTACAATGAAGTGGATCACACATATTTTGATTGTGTAAATTGGAAAGGATTATGCAAGGCTTACAGATTTGAGGAGGGTATGAGTATAACCTTTGATATTGGCATCTTTCAATGCACCTTTCCTCATTTTGATCAAGACATTTCGGTGGAAATAAACATGATTCCTATTTTTCCTCCGTGTGAGTTTCCTAAACAAATTTGTTAAGTAATCTATCTTGCTAATTTTAATATTTGTTATTCATCTTAACTTAACATTTTAATTAAAATCTACATCTTATTTTCTACATCGAAGGAAAATATGAAATATAGTAGACAAGACATATTACACTGCTGGCTCCGAGCTTACTTGGGAGGAGAAGAATTATCGTGTCTCCTCTGTTAATGATGTTGAGTCATTTAAGGGCACTTACGGAGCTGGTCCGAATACTACACCATACGTGCCACTAGTCCACAAGTTGAGCAATACCAACATTCATAAAAAAATGCATGGTATGATTTTTGTACTATTATTGTGCCACTAGTCCATCTTAAATAAACTACACTGCTTACTATGTTACTATGTTGATCTTCAAGAGAAGCTCCCAAGAGTAGTTGTGCCTGCAACGATGGATGCCAAAGGTGAGATGACAATTATTTGCCATTAGAAGACCAATTTCAAAGGCACCTACTCAACTGCAAACCCATGAGATGGACGCCTCAAAATTGATGAATCGCAGCAAATATTGAATGAGTGCAGATCAGAAATTGGAGATCAGTGGATCTCTGTGCTCCACCACAGAGATGCAGGGGCATTCTTATTCTTTTCAATTTATCCTAAAAGAGGCGAGTAGCTCCTAGTCCTTTGTCATTATCAGGACTAGTTAACTGGTGGGTGTTTGTATAGTCAGTCGTGTTTTGCGTACTATATGTTGGTTGCTACCAAGCTACGAATATTTAGTTGGGGCATTTGTAGTCAGGATTGATAACGATTAGAACAAATGTTTAATGTATTCAACAATATTTCGTCCTCTCTTATTATTATTAATGTATTCTAATATGTGTTGTATGAAAAATGTAACCATGCCAGCATAAATGTTGTCGTCGTTGTGAAAATATAAATTTGTGTGACTGACACTCAGTGGCTGGCGCTAGAAAAGCCCGCCACAGATACCAAACCAACCGGTGGCGGGCAGCAGCGCACCCGCACTGCCGAGTATCTACCGGTGGCGGGCGAGAGCTCGCCATTGATGCGGTTATAGCAATGGCGAAAGGTCGGTGGCAGGCGGGTCTGGGAGCCTGGCCCGTCCCTGCTGGCCTTTTTGCACGCGCCATTGCTAGGTATTCTTGCAGTAGTGTTTGTATGATTTTCACCGATATGTGCAACTCAAGGTGTTGTCTTAGAAAACATCTGACTACGACCATCACCCAAACCAACCCTGGTGATGCCACTAACGGGACCAAGACGATTCCCCCAATGTGGGGACCCCATCGAATGAGCTTGCAGATTTGCTAACATAGCATTTCTAAACCGAATAGTGAAGTTGATGAGGATCTGGGGCTGTGGGTAATCTAGCAGTAGTGGTGGAGCTGTTCCGGCACCGAACGAACGCGGATGAGCGGCATCTAACCTTGGAAGAGCAAGACGCTTTAGGGCTGGAGCATCGAAACGAGAGTTATATGTCCGCTTTTAACACGTAACTTGTCCAGCTCAGTTGCACGTCAACTCTTCACATGTAATTCATCCTGATTTTAGTTGCATGCGCATCTACTACTCACTTTCCCTTAAGTGGATGATCTTAATGTTTATTGATTTTTGGAAAGTAGAGGATATCATTAAGAATACAAAACAACCATGTTGAAGCGTTGACCTTTTGCATTTTCTGTTAAAAAATATTCTATTGATTTTCATGATACCTATAGAAAAAATCATTTGTTCTAGTGTTCTGAATTTTGAAGTTTGTTTTATTTCTATTTCTTGCAAACTTCTACAAAATTAATATTATTTTAGTATCTATCTCTCTCTCCCTCCCATGGCTTAAAGTAAATCTATTTTTTATCTTTTATTTTTAACATTCATCACACTAATTTGCCCTATCACCTCCAAAACAAGATAAATTACGCTCAACATTCAAAATCGCACATATTACCACTCTTTTGTGATTACGTCGAGGCAGATTACTCTAACGGGGTAGCAGTTCTCCTAAATACTCTAGTGTGGCAGAGATTTACCTACATATAGCAGTCTAATTATAGCATCAAAAATGAAGAAACATGAGAAACAAACAATTTTGAGTTTGTAAAAATTTAAAATATTTTGAAATTGTTGAAAAATAGAGGATATCATTAATACTACAAAACAACCACGTCGAAACATTGACCATTTTTCATTTTCTATTAAAAATATTATATTAATTTTCATTCTTTATATACAATATATTTTTCCTTCTTTCTAGTTTTCTGAATTTTCACATTTTCAATATTTTTATTTTGCTACGCAAACTTCTGCAAAATTAATATCGTTTGAGGATTCTATTGTTTCTAACTTTTTGAAAATTGTCTTGTTTTGGCATGGATTTATATGTTTTCAGCTCCATAAAATGAGTCTTTACATACTTGACATATCATTTGTTGCTCCCGTTGTTAATGTATGTATCCACATATTGCATGTTAACATCAGGCCTTTGGTTTTTCTTACACGATGGGTAGACATTGATAGCTGCCTCTATGAGAGTCTATTTAAAACAATATCATTTATCATATTTAGTACTTAAGATTAATAATAAATCCTCAATATGTTTGTTCTAAATATTTGTAATTTATACCCAAAATAATGATGATAATAAATTTCCTAAATCTACTCAATCTGCATCTTTGCAATCTATATCCACAATAACTGATGGAAATAAAATTCTTAGATCTGTTTGATTTACATACTCGTAATACGTAGCACAATAACTAGTAGCAATAAAGTTCTAGAATTTGCTTGATCTACATATTTGTAATATGTATGGCGATAGCTGGTCCCAATAAAATTCCAATATCTACTCAATCTACATTTATGTAGTGTATAGCACAATAAATGACAGAAAATATCTTAACTTTGCTCGATCCATATAGTTGTAATCTATACCCACAATAATTGAAGGCTAAATCTAGCTTCATAGTTTTGACTCAACGTCGATTGATGAAGTTGCCTATGAGGCAAAAATAACATTGACAATGTAATACGTGAGGCATCTCGATGTTGGAAGTCGTAGGTTGACTGGTTCATGGGCATCCAGAAAAATATGACAACATCACTTCCATGATTAAAAAGAAAATTAAGTATTTTCACTACTTTAACTCACTTCGAGTCTAATTTGGCCACTCGCCTCTAAAACTAGAGAAATTATACCCAATGCCCCAAATCACACAAATTAATTATAGTATCGTGCCAAAGTGGTTTTCGATGATGTTAGAGTAGTTTTCTTACATATGGTAGTCTAACTGGCACATAGGGAAAAATAAACAAATAATTAGATATTTTAAAAAATTAAATATAGAAGACTATGAAGTTTGAGGATATCACGCCAAATAAAAACAATAATGTTGAATTTTATCAATTTCTATAATATTTTTCATTCCATGGATATTCTTGATTTATGTAGAATATATTTCCATTTTTTAATGTTTAATATTTTGATTACTTTTCATCTTCCTTACAAATTTATACACTATCAATATTTGTTTGTAAACTTTCAGATTTTATTTTCTAAACTTAGAGTTTACTAATTACTTGTTAACTATGTCACATATTCTTACACATATACAAAAGATGACACCATGTCACTAAAAGGATTAAACAATTTTGGATTAATACTGTTTGGGATTTTCTAGTTTGTATACTTGGGGAGTGAAAGGGAGGTTATTTGTCGGTGTACCATTGAGACGTGTGTTCAATACTTCAACAATAATTCACGGGTGAAAACATATTTTGTTCAAATGTGAGCTACTCTATGTTCATTTCGCGGTTTGTGGATTGTTGTATCCATAACTGATGTATAATCCTTCATGGAAATAGTCGTGCAAGAAAGAAGAAATTGCCTGTCTATTGTTTGAAATGCAAACACTCGTTGAAAAGGGTGAATTTTCATTATCACGGTTGTGTTGAAGTTATAAAGTGCTTGTAAAATAGGAGGGATAGTTGGAGCCGATATTTTAAACTTCGGGGTTGTGAAGCTGGTAGTTGGGCAATGCATTGAAAACAACCCTTTGATTTATTGTGCGGGATATAAATATTTTTATTGCTTGTAGTTCCAATCATATTGGCGCATTACACATCTCCGATTTCTCCTTCATTATCGATGGGAAGAGAGGCGTTGAATATGTCGTCACATGTTTCATCCGGGATGGTATGAAGTGGTCCAAAAAGAGGATAATGGCCGAGTAAGATGTCGGTGTTTGTCGTGACGCGCAATAAGGAACCACGTGTAGGTTACATTTGACATATACGTGAGATTCATGTTTGCACTTGTGTTTACCTCTTGTAGAAACACTCAATGACCAATATCTCTTTAGATATACTGTCCTTGTTTTTCCTCTTTTCTCTTATCAAACCAGAGAGCACATTATCTTTTTTTTGCATGGTAATGCGTGTCTCATTCATATCATAAAGAACAGAGTACAAGTCACGTAAGGACTGACATGACAAAACTGAAAAGATAGCAGAATATCTCTGAGCTTGACACCAACGCCCGTCACCTGCCTCCGGCACCACCACAGCATCCTCCAAAAAAAGGAATGACGGATCACCTCCTCACCCACATTATCTGATTGTGGTGGCAACTCTTTGATTTAGGATACAGTTTGGCCTCTTCCGTACTTTTTTAATTTTCTTAGGTAGTTTTGCATATTATACATGTTACAGTCGTCCGTCAAATTTGTGTTTTTCATGATTTTGTTTATTTATTAATGTAATTTTTCAGTTTTACATATCAGAAGTGCATTACATATATCGATACATAAAATCGTCATGCAGCAGCAGCAACAGTCTGTCATGATGTGTTGCTCTGCGCCCTCCAGACCTCCGCGGCCATCCATTCAGGTGTAAAACCAAATTAATCCCAGCTCAGGTATGAGCTAAGCATTGAAGGCTAGCTAGTAAAACGGAACCAAAGAAGCTGCGGTCTCGGCCATCCTTAGCTCAAACGTTTTGGCTGGTTGCTATTTGAGGAGTGAAATGAAGAAGGAAATAACAGAGGAGTAGGTGAGGGGCACCCAGCCCCTTGTGCTATTTAACTGCCAGCAACCAAGATCCTCAGGCACACCAGAACCTCAGGCACCCACTCGCAAACCTCAGTTCCGTTCCGTCGACACAATATGTTCCCCATGGCCGCAGATCCAGCGGCGCCCGTCTCTGGCGTTGGCATCAAGCGCTCGGTGCTGAGCCACGACCACGAGGAGCGGCCCAGCGGCCGGAGCAAGGGGCCGTCGTCGCATCAGGCGAACAAGAGCACCGGCAAGGCAAAGGTAGTAGCCGACGCTCAAGACCACGGCAGCGACGGCGATAACGAGCGGAAGCGGCGCAGGCATCTCGCCATCGACATCAATAAGGTGCCCCATCACGACGACGGCGACCTCGACAACCCTCTTCCCGCCACCGCCGCCGGCGTTAGCTGCTCGCCGCCGCAGCAGCATCCGCACCGAGCGCTCTCGCTCGACAGCAAGAAGCGGGAGCTGGAGATTAAGAAGCGGGAGATCGAGATCGAAGACGCGATGCTGGAGCTGGAGCGGGAGCGCGTGCAGTGGGCCGAGGCGAATCTGAGGGAGGAGATGGAGCTGAAGAACATGCGGCTGGAGAATGACAGGATGCGGCTGGAGAACCACCGGCTCCTGGTGAAGGTCAAGCGCAAGGAACTGGAGCTCGGCGTCGTCAGATCCAAGAGGATCTAGGGCGCGTGCATGCATGCATGCATGTGTGCTAGCGCTGGGGTGTTGGAGGAGATGAAACAGAAGGAGAAACAAATAAGAGGTCATGTAACGTAGAGTGGGTTTCAGAAAAGAAAACATGCCTTCATTGTGCACCTTTTTCTATTTTGCTCCATGTAGGGGAGGAGAAGAAACAGAAGGAGAAACAAAATACAAATCGTTTTATGGTGACTTGTTACATGAGATTAAGTTGAGTTTGTTCCAATTAAGATAGCCCGGTCACAAAATAGGGTTTCTCACTGTCTTGCTAATTATGCTTGCACGCTCGCAGTTCGCTTGTTGGTTACATCGAGGTCCACCTTTTATTCCAGATCTTGTATGGGCAGACTGTAACTCTATTGCTTTGAAATAAACTCTCTTACACCCACACAAAATAAGTGCACTTTTTTTTACTGAAAATGTTCACCTATTTTGGTTTTTGACATGCCTCCATGTGTGCTTGTCTCTCTTTTGCCATTGTTGGCAAATCCATCCTTCTCCCCAATTTCCTACCATCCTCGTTGCTTAATCTCCTCTCCCCCATTGCTTGACCATACTAAGATGAGGCAATTGATGCATCTCAATACTTGTGGTAGCCAGAGGCACAGCCTGCCACAAGGTGGGTTTGTCGTTGCTGAATTGTGTGTATGGGGCTGTTTGGATCATGGTCGATGGTTGTCAGGCCAAAATTTTGGCGTTGACTCGTGGCATAGGTATCGTTTGGATTGAAGCCCAATGATCGGAGCCATGCCAAAAAGAATTTGGTCGTTGTGTTCAATTATGCGCCCACACACGGGTGAAATAGGGGCAGGCGAAACGTTCGCGAGAATATTGGCACGCCTCTGATTTGACAAGGCAGACGCGGGCATCAACCAAACGGCCCCTGTGTCTCCCACCGCTTCATTATCCATGGTTTGAGAGGCATTGAATGCACGTCATCCTTTTCCTTCGAGATAGTGTAAAGTGGTCAAAGAAAAGGAGGAAGGCAGAGTAACATGTCGGTGTTTGCCGTGACGCGCAATCATAAACCGCACACACGTCACATACCTGACGCGTGGCTGCACGTCATTGTCGGTGTCAAAACCAGCGGATCTCGGGTAGGGGTCCCGAACTGTGCGTCTAGGCCGGATGGTAACAGGAGGCAAGGGACACGAAGTTTTACCCAGGTTCGGGCCCTCTTGATGGAGGTAAAACCCTACGTCCTGCTTGATTAATATTGATGATATTGGTAGTACAAGAGTAGATCTACCACAAGATCAGAGAGGCTAAACCCTAAAAGCTAGCCTATGGTATGATTGTTGATGTGTATGTTGTCCTACGGACTAAAACCCTCCGGTTTATATAGACACCGGATAGGGTTAGGGTTACATAGAGTCGGTTACAATGGTAGGAGATCTTCATATCCGTATCGACAAGCTTGCCTTCCACGCCAAGGAAAGTCCCTTCCGGACACGGGACGGAGTCTTCAATCTTGCATCTTCATAGTACAGGAGTCCGGCTGAAGGTATAGTTCGGCTATCCGAACACCCCCTAATCCAGGACTCCCTCAGTAGCCCCTGAACCAGGCTTCAATGACGACGAGTCCGGTGCGCAGTTTGTTTTCGGCATTGCAAGGCGGGTTCCTCCTCCAAGTACTTCATAGAAGATTTTGAACACAAAGATAGTGTCCGGCTCTGCAAAATAAGTTTCCACATATTGCCATAGAGAGAATAATATTTACACAAATCTAATCTGCTGACGTATTCCGTAGCGTGACACACCACGGCCAAGCCTTTATCCGAGTCGTTTCAGTATCCCACCTTAGCGCGTTATGCAAGGCGATTTCCTTGGCACGTCTTGTCAAAGCAGAGATCGTGTCCCCTTATTCCGGGATTCTCATCAATACAGGCGTGGGTAACCCGACTGCTTCTAGGACTCTTAGATCATAGGCAAGTCCAAACGGACACGGAGAGGACGATCGATATCCACCCTCTTTATAAAGGGACGAGGCCTTTTATTTTCCCTCCCGTGCTCAATCGAATCCTTCCCCCACCTCAAGCTCAAACGCCCAAAGTTCAGGTCAGGTGCTCCGAACCTTCAGTCATGTCTGGATCTAGCCTTCAAGACCGATGGGTGCCTTCTTCCGTCACGGAAGAAGACGTCAAAAAGTTGAGGGATATCTGACCGCCGAGATTCTGCATCGGCTGCCTCCCCGGGGGCAGGCCGTCCCCTCCCCCGAACCCAACGAGAGCGTCGTGTTCGTCTCCCACTTCCTCCGAGGTCTAGGCCTTGCATTGGATCCTTTTGTCAGGGGCTTGATGTTTTACTACGGGCTAGATTTCCATGATCTAGCTCCGGACTCCTTTCTTCATATCACGACATTTATTATTGTGTGCGAGGCCTTCCTCCGGGTTACCCCTCACTTTGGCCTATGGCTCAAGACCTTTGAAGTAAAACCGAGGATGATCGAGGGGCAACATGTGGAGTGTGGAGGCGCCTCAATACACAAGATGACGGGAGTCGCATGGCCCAAAGGTTCCATTCCAGAGGTGCCTGAATTGTGGCAACAGGAGTGGTTCTACATCACGGCTCCTAGAAGTGCCAAGTGGGCGGCCGCCCCTGTCTTCCGCCCAGGCCCTCCACCACCGCTGATGTCATGGATTAGCAGAGGATTGAGCCGGGGTCCGGCCAAGGACGTGCCTATACTGCAAAGCCGCATTCAAGATCTCTTTAATGGAGATTTCAGTTTGGTCGCGATAACACAAGTTATGCTGGTTCGTCAAGTCCAGCCTTGCAAATGTCAGCCTCTTCGCTTGTGGGAGTTCAATCCCGAGGGACCGCGCGCCATTCGAAATTTCCTCGGCCTGATGCACGAGGAGATGTACAAGTTGTTCTTCGGACCTCAAGTGGAGTGTCCGGAAATTACCGAGGACGTGGGCCTGAGTAGCAACCGTGCCGCCGAGCAGGTAAGGCATCTTCTGACCGAGTGTACTACCTCTCCTTTGATGCGAAGTTATTTTTGAGAGTTCGCTTTTTGACCAGGACTGGCTAACGAAGGCGAAGTTTATTCAGTGCTCGGCCCCCCTCCCTGAGGGTTTGGAAAATCCGATATTGGAAAAGATACTCCAGACCGCACCTTGCCCGGAGCCCTTGAAGGAAAATGCGGGCGGTCGCGGGCCCCAAACGCTGGCCGCTCCAGCCGAGGGAGCGAGCATCTTCACGAAGGAAGACGACCAGAAGAGGAAAAGGATTGCGTCTGGGGATTCGGAAGCCGAAGCTTCGAAACGGGAGAAGAATTCTCCCACAGAGGGTCCTACCCCGGGGGGTGCGGTTGCCGCACAAAGTCCTCGGAGGGATCAATTCTCCCATGAGTCATAAGTGACCCAAAATACCTTAATAGTACAAATATGTCGTCATTTCTTCCACTACTAGGAAAAAGGCTATAGATGGAATTGACACTAATGGCGCACCAGACATGTGGTGCGCCATTACTATATACTAATGGCGCACCATGTGTTGGTGCGCCATTAGTGTCCAAATACTAATGGCACACCACATCCACGGTGCGCCATTAGTAACTTGGCCACCACTTCCACCGAATGCACCCCCCCCCACCCCCGTGGACTGCCTTTTCAGTTTAAAAAAAATAAAAAAAATGATGGAAATGTCAAAAAAATAAAAGAAAAAAAGTTTTCCATGTGATATGTGGTCTAGTTGTTGTGAAAATTTACAAATATGAATTTCGACTTTATTTGCGAAATCTCCCGAGAATTTGTAAAATGGGCATAACTTTTGCGTACGAACTCGGATGAAAAAGTTTTTTATATGAAAAATCGTCTACTCGAAAAGTTACATCCAAATTTAACAGGAGGAACCCCGTTAAACATTTTCAAAATCCTCAAAAACCTAACAGAAAAAAAGATACGAGGCTTTTAGATCTGGAGAGGCAAAAAATTCAAAAAAATTCAAACTTACTAATGGCGCACCTACCCATGGTGCGCCATTACTATCTTCCCGCCTTCAAAATTCAAAATAAGTCAAAAAATAAAAAAAATACTAATGGCGCACCTGCCCATGGTGCGCCATTAGTATCTTCCCGCCTTCAAAATTCAAAATAAATCAAAAAAATAAAAAAAAGTTAGTAATGGCGCACGTGCCTGCGGTGCGCCATTACTATGCCGTATATATGGCTGGGCGTGGTCCTCTCCTCCTTACCTCTTCATTCTTCTCCTCCACTCCACCTCTCCTCCACTCCATCTCCTCCTCTCCTCCACTCCATCTTCCCTTCTCTCCTCCATCATACTACCCTCCTCCTCTCCGGCGGCCTCCTCCTCCTCCTCTCCGGCGACCTCCTCCTCCCTCCTCTCCTCCCCTCCCCTCCCCTCACGATTTCTCCTCCCTCCTCTCCTGTGAGCTCCTCCTCCCTCCTCTCCGGCGAACTCCTCCTCCTCTCTGGCGAACTCCTCCTCCTCCTCCTCTCCGGAGATGTAGGCGAGCGCCTCTCCGGTGACCTCCTCCTCTCCGGCGAACTCCTCTCCGGCAAAAGAACATGGCAAAATAACGTACAAGATCCAAAAACAGGAACAAAATTTGAAAAAATATCGTGCCAAAAAACGAGCAAAAAATGGGCAAAAAAATCACGATCCAGATTCAAATTCAAAATTCAAAAATAGCAATGGCGCACGGTGGGGGTTAGACGGTGCGCCACTACTATTTTCCCGCCTTCAAAATTCAAAAATACTAATGGCGCACCAGTGGCCTATACTAATGGCGCACCAGTGGTGCGCCATTAGTAAAAAATACTAGTGGTGTGATACTAATGGCGCACCAGTGATGCGCCATTAGTAGGCAAAACTGGTGCACCATTACTAGCCCTTTTCCTAGTAGTGTCACGGCGCTCACTACCCATCTGAATTCTTTGTTGAAGACCTAGAGTATCTGCCTCGCACCATTTATCATATCATCAGAAAAACTCTATGGCCCATCAAAGGACATTCATCTGCAGCGAAGCTTGAAGGAGCAATGAAGACTTTGGTCTTCTATATCTTCAATGGCATCAGCTTCAATGCTCAAGACTTCTTCATCAGGCAGTTGGCTGCATCAGGCTCCGACATTTTTGGTCTGAAGTTTTATGCTCCATGGGTAATGCGACTTATCAAGCTTCACTCTGCCATTAACTATCAGCCGTCTGCGTGCAATCATCTTGTCTTCTTGCCAGAGGTTGATCTGTCTGTTGAAGCTATTTACCCAGAGCCTGCTAAGGATCCCATTTATCTTCACAATGTTGATCACCAAACCTTCACCCAGCCCATTGAAGGAGTTCAGGCAGTCTCGCGCGTTTATCCCTTGGCTGGCAACACACGTGCCCCTCGCGCTCAAATTGACTCCACTGGTAGCACCATTGCGCAAAGGCCTCGAAGGCGATCTCGTGTTCTCAATGACCGAGAGCTTCTCGTCACACTACACCAGAAACAGGACAAACATCACGACTGGCTTAAGCGTCAGATGCAAAGCCTCTTGGTGGATGTCAACCGCATTTGCAATCTTGCCACCAAGAATGCCTTTGTCACTCATGAAACCTGTCGGAGGTCGTGGAAGAGTTTGACATTGCTTAGTGCTGAAGCTGATCTGCAAGACGATGGCTTCACCAAAAGATTCAAGTTTGACTCAACTCCTCCCAGGAATGCTCACTTGCGTCGGACTCCCTCACTTGAAGACTCTGACTATTCGTCCTCAGCTGCGACAGTGAATGTCAGAGTCATCGATGACCAAGATGATGCAACTTCACCTCCTCCCACTTCAGCGCGTGTCGACACTGCACCAAGTTCTTCCGCACCACCGAACCTCAACGACGACCCTGCTGCCTCGCCTGCACCTCATGGGAACGAGTAGGCGCTTTATGTCTTCGAACCTTTTTGGTCCTTACTAACAAAAGGGGGAGAAGCATATGAGTTGATAGTCTTCAAGCGGGTCCATATGGGTGGTTGCTTTACCTTTTGCTACTTTTGCCAAGTGCTTACAAATCTTGCTTTTCGATACATTTGGTTCTTCGAGTTGTAACGCTTAAACTCGATAGTCGTCTGCTACTTATTTGCTATTCTATGATGCGATGATAAATTCCGCATGTGCGATGATAACTTCCGCACTTAGGTCATTTTGCAGAAGTCCATTTTTCATTATGCATGTCATTATCTTCGTTACATCAAATCATGCATGATGAATTGTCATCATAAGTTGAAGAGGATCTCCACAAGTAAACCTTTACAATTTCACATATTTTATTCCCCGTTGAAAACTTCAACCAGTTTGTCATCAATCACCAAAAAGGGGGAGATTGTAAGTGCATCTAGGGCCACCACTAGTTGGTTTTGGAGTATTGACGACAAACCTGGTTGAGGGACTAATGTGTTTGTGAGAATTGCAGAATAACACAGGTAGAAGTCCCTCATTGATTCGGTTTTTCTACCAGAGATGACTCCTGAAAATGTATGAAGACATTGAAGTCAAAGGTGGTATGTGAAGACATTCACATTGAAGACTATGACAAGAGAAGACATTGCGTGAAGACTATGGAGCGCGAAGACTTAGTTGTTTCGTCGTTCTTTTTCTTCTTTGTTGAGTCATAGGAACCACCGTACTGTTAACTGGGGTCCAAGAGAACCAGTCAGAATGACTGAAGTGATGCTTAACCAAAATCATATGTCTTCGAGCAAAGACAATGAGAGCAAATCTTATCCAGAGCTGGATAAGTCAGCTTTGCTTGTAGCCCAAGTAAAGTTGTCGTGTGTGTTTGAAATCTGACCGTTGGAACACGTGTCAGTTCCTTAGTGACCCAGGGTCATTCAGACAAATCAGGTTGGGTTGCCTAGTGGCTATAAATAGCCCACCCCTTACAACCATAAACGGTTGGCTGCTCAGAGTTAGTGTACGGCTTTTGTCGTTTGAGAGCAACCCACCTCGAAGCCTTTGAGAGAGAATTCCTTGCGAGGATAAAGCCCTAAACACCCAGAGCCAAAGAGTGTTAGGCATCACTTAAGTCTTCCTGTCTGTGTGATCTGAAGACTTATTACATTTGAGGATTGTGAATCCTCCAGCCGGTTAGGCGTCGCGTTCTGAGCATCCAAGAGTCATTGTGGATTGCCGGTGAACAAAGTCTGTGAAGGTTTGGAAGTCTACCTTGAAGACTTACCAGAGTGATTGGGCGAGGACTGGGTGTCCTTAGCTCAAGGGGAATAAGGTGAAGACACGGTCTTCTGAGTTGAATCTCAGCCTCCCTAACCATACGTACAGTTGTCACAACAACTGGAACTGGTCCAACAAATCATTGTCTTCAACGAGTCACTGGTTCTATCCTTCCCATATCTTTATTTATAGTTGGTCCTCGTGAAGTCATTGTCTGTTTGCATTATCTTTTGTCTTCACTGAGTGACTGCTTGTTCTGATTGGCTTCATACTATCTTCCTACCTGATCTATATTGCCTAGCTGATATTAGTCGTTGTGCTTTCACTTCATTGAATACTTGACTATGACTTGCTTAGTGTAGTCTACCTTCCGCTGCATGGTAATAGGTTTATTTCTATCGTTTGTCTTTGAAACTCCCATGTTTTGAAGACTTTCTTAAAAGTCGCCTATTCACCCCCCTCCCCCTCTAGTCGATCACTAGCACTTTCAAAAACGTTGCTACTACTTATCAGTAGCGCTTGTACACGGTAAGCGCTGCTACTATGCACTTACCAGTAGCACTGTGTTCATAAAACACGCTACTACTACAACTGCCAGACTGTTGCCGGCAGGCCAGGCATTGTAGTAGCGCTTTTTTATAGCTAGCAATAGCGCTTGTACAAGCGCTACCACTAAGGCGCTACAGCTAACTTAGCAGTAACGCTGAAAAGGGAGCGCTATTGCTTTACCTAGTTAGCAGTAGTGCTTCTTCTGAAAAGCGCTGCTGGTAGTAGTAAGTAGCAGTAGTGTTTGTTTTGAAAAGCGCTACTGCTAACTTTTCCTGTATTTTTTAAAATATAGCTTATTTTCATTGTGGTTTTATATACAATACTTTCATCATATGATTTTATGACCATGATTAGTTATTTTATATAATAGTGGGTGAAATGAACGTGGTGATCTAGTTTGGATTAGTAGTACTTTCATTGTGCACCACATGTTGCCTCCACTTGAATCTAATACATGTTCATTTCACCTACTGATATATATAATAACTCATCATGCTCATATAATAACTTAGCATCATGCATCATCGATCATAATAATAAATAACTCATCATTGGTATCATAATAACAAGTCATACTCATCATCATCAATCATACAACTTCTACTCGATACCATAATAACAAGTCATACTCATCATCATCATAGTCATCTAACCAATCCTACTTAGTTGTTCTTAGAACATGATCATGAGTATTAGCTAGGACCTAAATACCCTCTCTAAGGTAAAATAACATAAAACAAGATAGGCCCTGACTCTCCATTATGGAGAAT
This sequence comes from Triticum urartu, assembly GCF_003073215.2. Lineage (NCBI taxonomy): Eukaryota > Viridiplantae > Streptophyta > Magnoliopsida > Poales > Poaceae > Triticum > Triticum urartu. The sequence goes on from NC_053027.1 coordinate 59,300,509, forward strand.
GGAGATTATCCTGTCTCCAATTCTTGGCCTTCGCACAATGTTGCTTCCAAGTACCTCCCTACAATTGACCATACATTTTTTCAATCTTTGATTGTCATGTCTTCATCCCTTTTAGAAATCTGGTATGGACAAGAGTGATTCGTAGGATGACCTGGCAGTATGTTCAAAACATCAAGACGACCTTTCTGAAACATCAGATGAGGCACGCAATCCTTTGGGGTTTTCTATTGAAAAACATAGTAATAACTTCATGGTTAGCAATGCAGCTCAGTTTTAGAAGAATTTATGCAAAAGATGCACGGATGCCGTAATAGTAAAAAAAATCTTACCATGGCATCTCCATGGATGTTACCGTAGTTCAACACGTGCACTAGTGGCACGTATTGACTATAATGTGGAGGAGTTTGATAATAGATATTGTAATTCTCAATATCAGTACAAAATGTGATCAGATGATTTTTCTTCTGATAAGTTAATTATGAGTCATCGGTGTAATAGGTTATGTCTACCATCTTCCGCACATTTTTGAAGAATGAAAATAAGATGTCAACGAAAATAAGTTGTCAACTATTTTAAAATAAACAATATAAATTACTTAATTACTATGTTTGAGAAACTCACATAGCCGTAGAATTGGAAGCGTATCAACAAGAACCCAAATGTCCAAATTGTCTTCGGCGATGTCAGTATCACCAAGATCCATGGTGACAAGCATACCCTCATAAAAACCATACATCTTGCAAAGTGCTTCCTAATTCGTGCAACCAAAATGGATTACGCTCTCAGAATTGTACAGATTTACTTCAAAATCCATACAATGATGGGTCCTTACGTGAATTTTCTTTGTTTCCGTAGTTTCATGATCTTCAAAATCCAGCCTCTCCAAGACATAGCGTCTTGCATGGCATGGGATAATTTAGTTGAATTGTAAAAGACGAAAATTACACGTTGAATTAGTAGAGGTCGTGCTTAATTACGAAAAAAAACTTGTCGTCGTTGCGTACCGTTTCAACATCGAAGGTCTCCTGGAGCTTAATGCTGAAGCGCCGACCTTCGTCCAGGTGAGGCCTGCCGCACAGACCCTGGTCATCGTTGCACCAGTCGCACTCCCCCGGGAGTCTTTCATCGTCCGATGACGACATTTCCTAGGTTCATATAATTCAAAGATTAAAATTATCAATTAAAAATATGTACTACAAAAACTAAATTAGATCATTATTATTCATCACGGGTTGACTATCGGCCTGCCGAGTCTTTCCTTGAAAACTCTCAGCTCATGTGGTGTATATATTCGACCGTCGGTGATGTTGGAAATATGCCCTAGAGGCAATAATAAAATGATTATTATTATATCTCCTTGTTCATGATAATTGTCTATTATTCATGCTATAATTTTGTTATCCGGAAATCATAATACATGTGTGAATACATAGACCATAACATGTCCCTAGTGAGCCTCTAGTTAACTAGCTCGTTGATCAACAGATAGTCATGGTTTCTTGACTATGGACATTGGATGTCATTGATAACGGGATCACATCATTAGGAGAATGATGTGATGGACAAGACCCAATCCTAAGCATAGCACAAGATCGTGTAGTTCGTTTGCTAGAGCTTTTCCAATGTCAAGTATCATTTCCTTAGACCATGAGATTGTGTAACTCCCGGATGCCGTAGGAGTGCTTTGGGTGTACCAAACGTCACAACGTAACTGGGTGACTATAAAGGTATACTACAGGTATCCCCGAAAGTATCTGTTGGGTTGACACGGATCGAGACTGGGATTTGTCACTCCGAATGACGGAGAGGTATCTCTGGGCCCACTCGGTAGTGCATCATCATAATGAGCTCAATGTGACCAAGTGTTTGGTCATGGGATCATGCATTACAGTACGAGTAAAGTGACTTGCAGGTAACGAGATTGAACGAGGTATTGGGATACCGATGATCGTATCTCGGGCAAGTAACGTACCGATTCACAAAGGGAATTGTATACAGGATTACTTGAATCCTCGACATCGTGGTTCATCCGATGAGATCATCGAGGAGCATGTGGGAGCCAACATGGGTATCCAGATCCCGCTATTGGTTATTGACCGGAGAGTCGTCTCGGTCATGTCTGCGTGTCTCCCGAACCCGTAGGGTCTACACACTTAAGGTTCGGTGACGCTAGGGTTGTAGAGATATTAGTATGCGGTAACCCAAAAGTTGTTCGGAGTCCCGATGAGATCCTGGACGTCACGAGGAGTTCCGTAATGGTCCGGAGGTGAAGAATTGTATATAGGAAGTCCAGTTTCGGCCACTGGGAAAGTTCTGGGGGTCACCGGTATTGTACCGGGACCACCGGAAGGGTCCCGGGGGTCCACCGGGTGGGGCCACCTATTCCGGAGGGCCCCATGGGCTGAAGTGGGAGGGGAACCAGCCCCTGGTGGGCTGGTGCGCCCCCCATGGGCCTCCCCCTGCGCCTAGGGTTGGAAACCCTAGGGGTGGGGGCGCCCCACCTGATTTGGGGGGCAAGTCCCCCCTTGGCCGCCGCCCCCCCTTGGAGATGGGATCTCCTAGGGCCGCCCCCCTATGGGCCCTATATATAGTGGAGGGAAGGAACGGCAGCCGCACCCCAAGTCCCTGGCGCCTCCCTCTCCCCTCGTAACACCTCTTCCTCTCGTTGGAGCTTGGCGAAGCCCTGCCGAGATCACCGCTGCTTCCACCACCACGCCGTCGTGCTGCTGGATCTCCATCAACCTCTCCTTCCCCTTGCTGGATCAAGAAGGAGGAGACGTCTTCCCCAACCGTACGTGTGTTGAACGCGGAGGTGCCGTCCATTCGGCGCTCGGTCATCGGTGATTTGGATCACGACGAGTACGACTCCATCAACCCCGTTCTCTTGAACTCTTCCGCTCGCGATCTACAAGGGTATGTAGATGCACTCCACTCTCCCTCGTTGCTAGATGACTCCATAGATTGATCTTGGTGATGCATAGAAAATTTTAAAATTCTGCTACGTTCCCCAACAGTGGCATCATGAGCTAGGTCTATGCGTAGTTTCTATGCATGAGTAGAACACAAGTTGTTGTGGGCGTTGATTTTGTCAATTTACTTGTCGTTACTAGTCTTATCTTGATTCGGTGGCATCGTGGGATGAAGCGGCCCGGACTGACCTTACACGTACGCTTACGTGAGACTGGTTCCACTGACTGACATGCACTAGTTGCATAAGGTGGCTAGCGGGTGTCTGTCTCTCCCACTTTAGTCGGATCGGATTCGATGAAAAGGGTCCTTATGAAGGGTAAATAGAAATTGGCATATCACGTTGTGGTTTTGGTGTAGGTAAGAAACATTCTTGCTAGAAACCTATAGCAGCCACGTAAAAACTTGCAACAACAATTAGAGGACGTCTAACTTGTTTTTGCAGCATGTGCCATGTGATGTGATATGGCCAAAAGGATGTGATGAATGATATATGTGATGTATGAGATTGATCATGTTCTTGTAATAGGAATCATGACTTGCATGTCGATGAGTATGACAACCGGCAGGAGCCATAGGAGTTGTCTTAATTTATTTATGACCTGCGTGTCAACATAAACGTCATGTAATTACTTTACTTTATCGCTAATTGTTAGCCATAATAGTAGAAGTAATAGTTGATGAGACAACTTCATGAAGACACAATGATGGAGATCATGATGATGGAGATCATGGTGTCATGCCGGTAACGACGATGATCATGGTGCCCCGAAGATGGAGATCAAAAGGAGAAAAATGATATTGGCCATATCATGTCACTATTTGATTGCATGTGATGTTTATCATGTTTTACATCTTATTTGCTTAGAACGACGGTAGCTTAAATAAGATGATCCCTCACAATAATTTCAAGAAAGTGTTCCCCCTAACTGTGCACCGTTGTGAAGGTTCGTTATTTCGAAGAACCACGTGATGATCGGGTGTGATAGATTCTAACGTTCGAATACAACAGGTGTAAGCCAGATTTACACACGCAGTACACTTAGGTTGACTTGACGAGCCTAGCATGTACAGACATGGCCTCGGAACACGGAAGACCGAAAGGTCGAACATGAGTCGTATAGAAGATACGATCAACATGAAGATGTTCACCGATGATGACTAGTCCGTCTCACATGATGATCGGACACGGCCTAGTTGACTCGGATCATGTATCACTTAGATGACTAGAGGGATGTCTGTCTAAGTGGGAGTTCATTAAATAATTTGATTAGATGAACTTAATTTTCATGAACTTAGTCTAAAAACCTTTGCAAAATGTCTTGTAGATCAAATGGCCAACGCTCATGTCAACCTCAACTTCAACGCGTTCCTAGAGAAAACCAAGCTGAAAGATGATGGCAGCAACTATACGGACTGGGTCCGGAACCTGAGGATCATCCTCATAGCTGCCAAGAAAGCATATGTCCTAGAAGCACCGCTAGGTGAAGCACCCATCCCAGAGAACCAAGACGTTATGAACGCTTGGCAGTCGCGTGCTGATGATTACTCCCTCGTTCAGTGCGGCATGCTTTACAGCTTAGAACCGGGGCTCCAAAAGCGTTTTGAGCAACACGGAGCATATGATATGTTCGAAGAGATGAAAATGGTTTTCCAAGCTCATGCCCGGGTCGAGAGATATGAAGTCTCCGACAAGTTCTGCAGTTATAAGATGGAGGAAAATAGTTCTGTCAGTGAGCACATACTCAAAATGTCTGGGTTGCACAACCGCTTGTCCCAGCTGGACATTAACCTCCCGGACGAGGCGGTCATTGACAGAATCCTTCAGTCGCTCCCACTAGCTACAAGAGCTTTGTGATGAACTACAATATGCAGGGAATGGTGAAAACTATTCCTGAAGTATTTTCAATGCTGAAATCAGCGGAGGTGGAAATCAAAAAGGAACATCAAGTGTTGATGGTCAATAAAACCACTAGTTTCAAGAAAGGCAAGGGTAAGAAGAACTTCAAGAAGGACGGCACGGGAGTTGCCGCGGCCGGTAAATCAGTTGCCGGGAAGAAGCCAAAGAATGGACCCAAACCTGAGACTGGGTGCTTTTATTGCAAGGGAAAGGGACACTGGAAGCGGAACTGCCCCAAATACTTAGCGGACAAGAAGGCCGCCAACACTAAAGGTATATGTGATATACATGTAATTGATGTGTACCTTACCAGTACTCGTAGTAGCTCCTGGGTATTTGATACTGGTGTGGTTGCTCATATTTGTAACTCAAAACAGGAGTTGCGGAATAAGCGGAGACTGGCGAAGGACGAGGTGACGATGCGCATCGGGAATGGTTCCAAGGTCGATGTGATCGTCGTCGGCACGCTACCTCTACATTTACCTACGGGATTAGTTTTAAACCTCAATAATTGTTATTTAGTGCCAGCTTTGAGCATGAACATTGTATCTGGATCTTGTTTAATACGAGATGGCTACTCATTTAAATCCGAGAATAATGGTTGTTCTATTTATATGAGAGATATGTTTTATGGTCATGCCCCGTTGCTCAATGGTTTATTCTTAATGAATCTTGAACGTGATGTTACACATATTCATAGTGTGAATACCAAAAGATGTAAGATTGATAATGATAGCCCCACATATCTGTGGCACTGCCGCCTTGGTCACATCGGTGTCAAACGCATGAAGAAGCTCCATACAGATGGACTTTTGGAGTCTCTTGATTTCGAATCATTTGACACGTGCGAACCATGCCTCATGGGTAAAATGACCAAGACTCCGTTCTCCGGAACAATGGAGCGAGCAACCAACTTATTGGAAATTATACATACTGATGTGTGCGGTCCAATGAGCGTTGAGGCTCGCGGTGGCTATCGTTATGTTCTCACTCTCACTGATGACTTAAGTAGATATGGGTATGTCTATTTGATGAAACACAAGTCTGAGACCTTTGAAAAGTTCAAGGAATTTCAGAATGAGGTAGAAAATCAACATGACCGAAAGATAAAATTCTTATGATCAGATCGTGGGGGAGAATATTTAAGTCACGAATTTGGTACGCACTTAAGGAAATGTGGAATCGTTTCACAACTCACGCCGCCTGGAACACCTCAGCGTAACGGTGTGTCCGAACGTCGTAATCGCACTCTATTGGATATGGTGCGATCTATGATGTCACTCACTGATTTACCGCTATCATTTTGGGGATACGCTCTAGAGACAGCTACATTCACTTTAAATAGGGCACCGTCTAAATCCGTTGAGACGACACCGCATGAATTATGGTTTGGGAAGAAACCTAAGCTGTCGTTTCTAAAAGTTTGGGGATGCAATGCTTATGTCAAGAAACTTCAACCTGAAAAGCTCGAACCCAAGTCGGAAAAATGCGTCTTCATAGGATACCCTAAGGAAACCATTGGGTATACCTTTTACCTCAGATCCGAAGGCAAGATCTTTGTTGCCAAGAACGGGTCCTTTCTGGAGAAAGAGTTTCTCTCAAGAGAAGTAAGTGGGAGGAAAGTAGAACTCGATGAAGTACTGCCTCTTGAACTGGAAAGTAGCGCAGCTCAGGAAGATGTTCCTGTGGTGCCTGCACCGACTAGAGAGGAAGTTAATGATAATGATCAAGGTACTTCGGATCAAGTTGCTACTGAACTTCGAAGGTCCACAAGGACACGTTCCACACCAGAATGGTATGGCAACCCTGTCCTGGAAATCATGTTGTTAGACAACGGTGAACCTTCGAACTATGAAGAAGCAATGGCGGGCCCAGATTCCAACAAATGGCTTGAAGCCATGCAATCCGAGATAGGATCCATGTATGAAAACAAAGTATGGACTTTGACAGACTTGCCCGATGATCGGCGAGCGATAGAGAATAAATGGATCTTTAAGAAGAAGACGGACGCGGATGGTAATGTTACCATCCATAAGGCTCGACTTGTTGCTAAGGGTTATCGACAAGTTCAAGGGTTTGACTACGATGAGACCTTCTCACCCATAGCGAAGCTGAAGTCCGTCCGAATCATGTTAGCAATTGTCGCATACTATGATTATGAGATATGGCAAATGGACGTTAAAACGGCATTCCTTAACGGCTTTCTAAAGGAAGAATTGTATATGATGCAGCCGGAAGGTTTTGTCGATCCTAAGAATGCTAACAAGGTATGCAAGCACCAGCGCTCCATCTATGGGCTGGTGCAAGCATCTCGGAGTTGGAACATTCACTTTAATGAAATGATCAAAGCGTTTGGGTTTATGCAGACTTATGGAGAAGCCTGCGTTTATAAGAAAGTGAGTGGGAGCTCTGTAGCATTTCTCATATTATATGTGGATGACATACTTTTGATGGGAAATGATATAGAACTTTTGGACAGTATTAAGGCCTACTTGAATAAGTGTTTTTCAATGAAGGACCTTGGAGAATCTGCTTACATATTAGGCATCAAGATCTATAGAGATAGATCGAGACGCCTCATAGGTCTTTCACAAAGCACATACCTTGATAAGATATTGAAGAAGTTCAATATGGATCAGTCCAAGAAGGGGTTCTTGCCTGTGTTGCAAGGTGTGAAATTGAGCTCAGATCAATGTCTGACCACGGCAGAAGATAGAGAAAAGATGAGTGTCGTCCCCTATGCCTCATCCATAGGGTCTATCATGTATGCCATGTTGTGTACCAAACCTGATGTAAACCTTGTCGTAAGTTTGGTAGGAAGGTACCACAGTAATCCCGGCATGGAACACTGGACATCGGTCAAGAACATCCTGAAGTACCTGAAAAGGACTAAGGATATGTTTCTCGTATATGGAGGTGACGAGGAGCTCGTCGTAAAGGGTTACGTTGATGCTAACTTCGACACAGATCTGGATGACTCTAAGTCACAAACCGGATACGTGTATATTTTGAATGGTGGGCAGTAAGCTGGTGCAGTTGCAAGCAAAGCGTCGTGGCGGGATCTACATGTGAAGCGGAGTACATGGCAGCCTCGGAGGCAGCGCATGAAGCAATCTAGATGAAGGAGTTCATCACCGACCTAGGAGTCATACCCAATGCGTCGGGGCCGATTACTCTCTTCTGTGAAAACACTGGAGCTATTGCCCTTGCCAAGGAGCCCAGGTTTCACAAGAAGACCAGGCACATCAAGCGTCGCTTCAACTCCATTCGTGAAAATGTTCAAGATGGAGACATAGATATTTGCAAAGTACATACGGATCTGAATGTCGCAGATCCGTTGACTAAACCTCTTCCGCGAGCAAAACATGATCAACACCAGGACTCTATGGGTGTTCGCTTCATCACAATGTAACTAGATTATTGACTCTAGTGCAAGTGGGAGACTGTTGGAAATATGCCCTTGAGGCAATAATAAAATGATTATTATTATATTTCCTTGTTCATGATAATTGTCTATTATTCATGCTATAATTGTGTTATCTAGAAATCATAATACATGTGTGAATACATAGACCATAACATGTCCCTAGTGAGCCTCTAGTTAACTAGCTCGTTGATCAACAGATAGTCATGGTTTCCTGACTATGGACATTGGATGTCATTGATAACGGGATCACATCATTAGGAGAATGATGTGATCGACAAGACCCAATCCTAAGCATAACACAAGATCGTGTAGTTCGTTTGCTAGAGCTTTCCAATGTCAAGTATCATTTCCTTAGACCATGAGACCGTGTAACTCCCGGATGCTGTAGGAGTTGTTTGGGTGTACCAGACGTCACAACGTAACTGGGTGACTATCAAGGTATACTACAGGTATCCCCGAAAGTATCTGTTGGGTTGACACGGATCGAGACTGGGATTTGTCACTCCGTATGACGGAGAGGTATCTCTGGGCCCACTCGGTAATGCATCATCATAATGAGCTGAATGTGACCAAGTGTTTGGTCACGGGATCATGCATTATAGTACGAGTAAAGTGACTTGCTGGTAACGAGATTGAACGAGGTATTGGGATACCGACGATCGAATCTCGGGCAAGTAACGTACCGATTCACAAAGAGAATTGTATACAGGATTACTTGAATCCTCGACATCGTGGTTCATCCGATGAGATCATCGAGGAGCATGTGGGAGCCAACATGGGTATCCAGATCCCGATGTTGGTTATTGACCGGAGAGTCGTCTTGGTCGTGTCTGCGTGTGTCCCGAACCCGTAGGGTCTACACACTTAAGGTTCAGTGACGCTAGGGTTGTAGAGATATTAGTATGCGGTAACCCGAAAGTTGTTCGGAGTCCCGGATGAGATCCCGGACGTCACGAGGAGTTCCGGAATGGTCCGGAGGTGAAGAATTGTATATAGGAAGTCCAGTTTCGGCCACCGGGAAAGTTTCGGGGGTCCACCGGGTGGGGCCACCTATCCCGGAGGGCCCCATGGGCTGAAGTGGGAGGGGAACCAGCCCCTAGTGGGCTGGTGCGCCCCCCATGGGCCTCCCCCTGCGCCTAGGGTTGGAAACCATAGGGGTGGGGGCGCCCCACCTGACTTGGGGGGCAAGTCCCCCCTTGGCCGCCGCCCCCCCTTGGAGATGGGATCTCCTAGGGCCGGCACCCCCCCTAGGGGCCCTATATATAGTGGAGGGGAGGGTGGGCAAACGGACGGCACCTCTGCGTTCAACACACATATGGTTGGGGAAGACGTCTCCTCCTTCTTGATCCAGCAAGGGGAAGGAGGGGTTGATGGAGATCCAGCAGCACGACGGCGTGGTGGTGGAAGCAGCGGTGATCTCGGCAGGGCTTCGCCAAGCTCCAACGAGAGGGAGAGGTGTTACGAGAGGAGAGGGAGGCGCCAGGGACTTGGGGTGCGGCTCGGCGCTCGGTCATCGGTGATTTGGATCACGACGAGTACGACTCCATCAACCCCGTTCTCTTGAACGCTTCCGCTCGCGATCTACAAGGGTATGTAGATGCACTCCCCTCTCCCTCATTGCTAGATGACTCCATAGATTGATCTTGGTGATGCGTAGAAAATTTTAAAATTCTTCTACGTTCCCCAACAGGTGATGGTCGCTCCTCCCTTTGTCCCCGAGTGCATTACACCGAAATGTCTAGCACACGGGAACGAAGGAGAAGCGACCCCCACGACAATAGTCGCGATTTTTCGTCCTCTCATATGTGGTGGAGAGTGGAGACTCTCACTCACTGATTCCTCTCCGATATTTGCGCCCGTCGGTGATGGTTGTTACTCCTCCTTCCCCTAGTGCATAACAAAGGTCTAGCACAAGGAGAAGAAGGAGAAACGACCCCCACGACAACAGTCGGGATTCTTCGTCCTCTCTCATATATGGTGGATACACTCCCTCACTAATTTTTCGACCGTCGGTGATGGTCGTTATTCCTCCTTCCCCTAGTGCATAACAAAGGTCTGGCACAAGGATAAGGAGGAAAAACGACCCCCACGACAACAGTCGGGATTCTTCTTCTCTCATATATGGTGCAGACTTTCTCCCTCACTCATTTGTTGACTGTCATGTATGGAGCCTCGACAGACTTAAAGTCAACCCAAAATGTCGTTTAATTATTTTTCTAGAAAATTCAGACCACTCGATATTTCCTACATATTCTAGCACAAGTCATGCCAGAATTCACGGAAAAATCCAACATGACCTTTGCTAAAAAAAGACATATCGAGCGCCTGAAATTTGCCGGAACGGAAATTAATCAACGCTCCGGCAAAACATAGGCCACTCGGAGGTGTAACCTGCAAACATGGCCGGCCACTTGGGCAAGCACATATCCTATTTGAGCAACACAAGATATTCATGTTTATACCTACATCATACGAGCATTCAAACTTGATGGTCATTGCATTTCAATGGTTGAAAATATGAAAAAAAAAATTCAAAATTTCTTATAGGACTCATATTGGCATGGAGATTTGGCTGGTCTCACCTCGAGGTCGGAAGGGGTCGGTAATGGGGACGACGGCGGGGATGATGGAGGGGCTCCTTGATTTCTGCAAAAACAAAAACCCTATTAGCTATCAACTAATCAAATGCATACGCCTTGCATAGTGGGGTCCAATTTGAGCATCCAAAGTAGGAGTACTTCTCCAATTTGAGCATTCAATAAGGAAAACCAAATCGTAAAATAAATAAGTATTCAAATTAGCATGCATTCAATAAGCAAAACTAAATCATCTCTTGCGTCTGTACATCATCAAATATTATCACTAATACATCTCGAATAGTATCATACATATAACATCACTAATACAGCTAAAACCCTAGCGAACGACGAGTATCGGCGCGGGCGGTGTCCAACCCAAAGAGAAGGAACCATCACAGGATCATAGCTCCAGTGAGATCCCTGAAGAACCTGCCAGGTATTGGAGAACCTGCCCTCCAACGCAACCATGTAGCGACGGACGTGCTCGTCCTCCTCGCTGACACGGTGATGTACCACCTCCGCGGGGGACGAAAGCCTCCATGACGTCACTAGCCCACGCGACCGCCACCAAAGAAGGTTTGGGTCAACGATGGGTTGGCTCCTCACCAAGCTGCCCCCCCCGGAAGGTAGCACCTCCCAGTACCATCCCGACGGAGCCCAGTCTCGGACATGGCCCCTCTGATCAAGTAGGTGTCCTCCGCCGAGTCGACGACGAGGATGCGGGATAGGCATCGTCGACGTCGATGCGGGAATAATTTCTTTAACTAAAAATATAAACTAGTTTTATTAATTTTCTTACTAAATATAAACTAGTTCTATAGTAAAATTTTAATTAGATCATCAAATCTCATATACCTAAATTTTCTTAATAAAAATAAACTAGTTCTATTAATTCAACTAGTTCAACTAAGCACTTACTATAAATAAAAATGAACTAGTACTTACTAAAAATAAACTAGTTCAACTAGTTCTATTAATTTTCTTACTAATTCTATTAAACACTTACTAAAAACAGTAAAAAACTATATTGATTTTTTCTCTAAACTAAACACTACTACCCTAAATTAACATCTACTTAGTTACCTAACCTAATTAACATCTACTTAGTTACCTAACCTACTTCCCAAACTAAAAAACATCTAATTAACAGTACCACTAGTGCCCTAACCTAATTAACATCAACTTAGTTAACCAAACATTACAAAACATCTAATTTATAATACCTAAATAGTTCATCCCCACTATCTTATTTCTCTAAACATGCAAGCTATCCACATCACCACTATTGCCACATCAGCTCCCACTACTGAATTTTCTGACATATGCTATAGTCACATCATCCGTTATTAATTGTCAATGTTTTCTTTGGAGTGTCTTACAATTTGCACTATCCCTCATCAGCGCTGCAGTTACTGCCATGTAGCTTCGTACTACTTCCCCCAAACCCATCAGTTACATGCAGATTTGTCCTTTCGTCTCTCACGACACTAGGTCCATGTAGACAAAACCGGCGAGGCAGACGACCAATCGGCTACTTACAGGCAGCGGGGCAACCTCCAGCATGCAGGTTTGTCCCTTCCTCTCCTCTCGGCACTAGGTGCAGTGAATGCACACAAGGAAAAGGCGAGGGAGGCGATCATCGGGCTGCCGAGGTAAACGACCAGCTACCTACATGCACCTATTCCTCCAGTTATGATCTAGGCAATCGAACAGGCGCCGCTCCACTAAGCTGACCTTTGGACCTCTCCCCTTTGATCTATAAAGCACTTTGAAATCAAGAGCCCGTTCATATCTCTACCATTCTTCCGGCTGCCCCCTTCTCCACACCCAACTTCACTTCCTCCGAGAGTCGTAGCCAACGCAGCAGTCTTGCCGACATGAGTCTCGATCTGGTCGTTCAAGCCTACAAGCTGAAGTGTTGATCGTGTGCTGTCGACGCCATCACTGTTTTTCTTGAATTCACCTAGAAACCAACATACAACCTGCGTCCTTGCATGGATAGTACTCTGTATGGTTGGGAGGTAATAGAATGCTTCAAAACTTTGTTCTTGCGATCTCAAGCTAATCCGTATGGTCGTTTCTCATATGAGCAAGTCTCACGGGCGGCCATTCTAGTCAAGCGGCCATGCATGCAAACATGCCACATGTATCTCGCATCAGTTAACCTAAAGATACGATCAGGCACCGGAGTTTGTTGTGTTAAGCGTGCTTGTGTATCTCCCGTCTCCCCTCTGATGTATCTCACATAAAACTGTACCCCAGAGTGGATGAATGCAAGCATGTACTTAACATATTGGGAATCATATCATGTATAATTTTCTTCGACCCCCATACCATTCTTTGCTATAGTATATTCATATATAGCAGTTGTTTTTAATTGACTGTATCAGGGTTATTTCGGTCCTGGTTGTATTGGCTGATACAGAAAGATTCTTCTTACAACTTTCGGTGTTATCTCAGATGCACCAATGGAGTTCTTTACTATCCGATTGATGATATTTCCTCAGATTTATTCTGATCCTATTTCCAAAAGATAGATGATACACCCATATGTGCATAAGCGTTTTGTATCAGGGTGCAACGTGGAGGCAAAAGAAACTTTGTGCATGAAAAAACCATGTCCATGCTTGAGGCCATCGACTTCCGACCCTAAAATCCATGCTTAATTCTATGAAGCATGTAGTACTGTAGTGGTGTAATCTCCGTGATGACATCATCAAGTGGGATAGATGCATGGCAAAGAATATGTCATATATATTTACTGCTTTTGATGTGTCAATAGAATGTATTTGTTCCTTATTCCTACAGCTCCAAAATGGTTCTTGATTTTTAAGATGCATGGATCAGTTGGAAAGGATTATTATATTTATCTACCTTGAGACTATCAAATTAGTTCGCACATCTAATTTCATCCATCCTATCTTTTGACAGCAGAAAAATAGAAAAAAATCCTTTTTTTGTTCACATTCATCCATCCTATTTTTTTTTTTTGCATTCCTCCCTCTTTTTATAGAGGCTTGCTCTTATGAATTCAACCCAATGTTTCATATTCAACTCACATATACAAGATGCCGTGTTCTTTGTTATTTCTTCGAGAATTTCCTTATGAGATGACCTAACATGCTACATCATCAACAATGCATGCAACTTCTTACAAACTACACTACAGATTCTACCTAAAATTAGTAATTATGTTGCCTAAATTCAGAATTAGTTTATCACTAGAGCGATCACCTTCATTTGTAATCATGAAAAATGTCATTAGTACTCTTCGGTCAGCTTCTACTTTGCAATTGTGCCATACCAAATCCTTGACATATTGTTCCTGTTTATAGGGTAATCAATTTGATCCACAAATTTTTTCTTAGTTAAGATTTAGTACGTCTGTGGTGATACAAAATTTACGCAGCAACGCGCGGGGTATCATCTAGTTAACCTAGTTAGTAACCAAATTAACCTAGCTAGTTCACTTAGTTCACTTAGTTAACCTAATTAACCTAGTGGGAGGAGGAGGGAGGAGGGAGGAGGAGTACCTCTCGGTGGAGGACGACCGGCGCGGGAGGTCGGTCGGCGCGGGAGGAGGCCGGCGCGGGGGAGGGTGGCCGGCGGGGGAGGAGAGCCGGCGCGAGCGAGGGCGGTCGGCAGGAGAAGACCGGCGCGGGGACGGCGCATGGCGGAGACGCGCGAGTGAGAGTGTGTGAGGGGGAGTGAGGTCGAGCGCTGGCCGTGGGTCTGGATAAGGAGCCCGTAGTAGTAGCGCTTTCTGCATAAAAGCGCTACTACTATGCCTGGCCTGCCGGCAACGGTCTGGCAGTTGTAGTAGTAGCGTGTTTTATGAACACAACGCTACTGGTAAGTGCATAGTAGCAGCGTTTACCATGTACAAGCGCTACTGATAAGTAGTAGCAGTGTTTTCTTATAAAAAGCGCTACTACTAAGCTCCTGTGTATAGGCATTTCCCAATTAGTGACCTTTTCACGGATATCATGATATCCTCTCCATCCACTCTTTTTTCTAATCTGCCTTGTAAGGTGAAAAAGCACGTTACAGGAACGTAAATTACCTAATTACCTAGGCATCCCATTCTTCTTGACCACTCTGATTACGTCCTATGATATATGATGAGTGCATTTTGCACTCAAAATTTATGGGAGTTTAATCTTGATATTCTTGAGTATGACTTTGAATATCCAATTAATTGTTAAAATTTAGTGTTGCTTTCACTTTATTTTCTTTTGTATGGTTACTAGGTACATTCTTCACTTCCAAGGACTTTTCACTGTGAATGAAGTCAAATAGAGGATATTTTACAGAAGTTATGAGCACCAGATGGAAGGACAATGAAGTATTTTATAATTGGAGCTCCAACAACATGCTCAAAAAGAATATCGAACACACCGTGGATGTGGGGGTCGTCCTTACGAATCCAACAATCCGAAGATCACGCCAATCAAAGTTTGAATGAAGAAATGGTGATCATTCGACCAAACCATTGCATATGCCCGAACATGAGTTGGTTAGTGGTGCGACCACGGGCTTCCATATGATGCGATCAGTCATGGAAATTGTCTAACTTGCCCACTTCAACACTAATTCGACCCAAACTGGTTTCCTTCTTTTCCTAAGAAGTTAAGGCGCAATTTGAGTGGGTTTTTACTCGCCTATGTGGCATTGGATCAAGAGGAGTGAATCTCTATGGAGGAGAGGAGCCGACTCTAACAAATAAAAGGGGCAGTCTAATTCGCCCCAACCACAATAGTTGCATCTATACACATCTTCAAGATCCATTCCAACCATAGAAGAAGGTCCAGGAGAAGTAGGAGCAAGGAGGCATTACTAATTTGCCCTATTTTTCTAAAAAAAATCATTTAAACATTTCTTAAAAATTGTGAACAGTTGTGGAAAACTGAAAAAAAAGAAATTCCGAACATTTTTTTAAAACACAAACAAATTATGAAATTCCAATGATGTTTAAACATGTGTATATTTTTTGAAATTTTAAACAATTTTTGAAATTCTTAACATCTTTTTGAAATCATGAACAACTTTTTAAAAGCAAGAACAATTTCCATAAACATGAGCAATTTTGAACCTTTTTTAAATTCCAAACGGTTTTTGGAAAACATGGACAATTTTTAAAAATGTGAACAATTGTTAAATTTTTTGAACTTTAAAAAAATCCG
>NC_053027.1:59317763-59363205 GCF_003073215.2 Triticum urartu
GGTAACTTGTTGCCAAAGGGGAAGAAAGTGTATAGATCATAGGCTTCGAGAGAGAGTGCATTTTGCTTTTGTTGGTTTCATTTGCATTTCTACTTTGGTTTGTTTGGTTCTTGCTACTCTTTCAACATTTGTGTTATGCTCATGAGATACTTATGTGGCCATGTGTTTGATCATACTACGCTTAATGTGTGCTTGCATAGTTACATCTTTGAATGTTTGTGTATGATCAATCACTTGTATCTTTGGTGATGAGTGCATGTTATTTAATTCTTATCATTTCGAGCGCTCCACCAAGATGTATGTGACATGGAAGTGTGCCCCATGATCCTAATCGATTGTGCAATTGCATTCAAACACAAATTTTAAATCACAAATTTAGGGGGAGCTCTTGCTTATCACATACTTCTCAAAGCGACAATGTATTTCATTCATTTTATCATTCGTCGAAGCTTTGATATATATGTTGTCATGAATTACCAAAAAGGGGGAGTGAGGGAGTCCTGGATTAGGGGGTGTCCGGATAGCCGGACTATACCTTCGGCCGGACTCCTGGACTATGAAGATACAAGATTGAAGACTTCGTCCCGTGTCCGGAAGTGACTTTTCTTGGCGTGGAAGGCAAGCTTGGCGATACGGATATGTAGATCTCCTACCATTGTAACCGACTCTGTGTAACCCTAGCCCTCTCCGGTGTCTACATAAGCCGGAGGGTTTTAGTCCATAGGACGAACAACAATCATACCATAGGCTAGCTTCTCGGGTTTAGCCTCCTTGATCTCGTGGTAGATCTACTCTTGTACTACCCATATCATCAATATTAATCAAGTAGGACGTAGGGTTTTACCTCCATCAAGAGGGCCCGAACCTGGGTAAAACATTGTGTCCCCTGCCTCCTGTTACCATCCGCCTAGACGCACAGTTCGGGACCCCCTACCCGAGATCCGCCGGTTTTGACACCAACATTGGTGCTTTCATTGAGAGCTCCTCTGTGTCGTCACCTTTAGGCCCGATGACTCCTCCGATCATCAACGACGATGCGATCCAGGGTGAGACTTTTCTCCCCAGACAGATCTTCGTATTTGGCGGCTTTGCACTGCGGGCCAATTCGCTTGGCCATCTGGAGCAGATCAAAAGCTACGCCCCTGGCCATCAGGTCAGATTTGGAAGTTTGAACTACACGGCCGACCTCCGTGGAGACTTGATCTTCGATGGGTTCGAGCCGCAGCCGAGCGCGCCGCACTGTCACGATGGGAACGATCTAGCTCTGCCGCCGAACAGTGCCCTGGAGGCCGCACCCGCATCAGCTTCGACCCTTAATTCGGAGCCAACTGCGCCAATCGAGGATGGGTGGTTGGACACCGCCTCAGGGGCTGCAATCTCTACGGCAATCGAGCCGAACACCAGCCCTATTCTCTGCGAAGCCCGTGACTCCAAGGAGCCGGACTCCTCTCCAGACTCCAAGCCCTCCGCGCCCCTACCGATCGAACCCGATTGGGCACCGATCATGGAGTTCACCGCCGCGGACATCTTTCAACACTCGCCCTTCGGCGATATTCTGAATTCACTAAAGTCTCTCTCTTTATCAGGAGAGCCCTGGTCGGACTATGGTCAACAAGGTTGGGATGCGGATGATGAAGAACAAAGCCCACCCACCACCCACTTCGTAGCCACTGTCGATAATTTAAACGACGTGCTCGACTTCGACTCCGAAGACATCGACGGTATGGACGACGATGTAGGAGATGAACATGAACCAACGCCTATAAGGCACTGGACAGCCACCTCATCTCATGATGTATACATGGTGGACACACCCAAAGGAAGCGACGACGAGGAACACAGGGATGCAACGAGGGATCGTTCACTCGAAAAGCAATCAAAGCGGCGACGTAAGCGCCGCTCCAAGCCCCGCCTCGACAGAGACAGCAGCCATACAGACCCAGCCATAGAGCAGGACGAGCCGGCGGACGACGAACATGCCTTCGAGCAACCGTCCGAACAGGGCAACTTGGATAAACAAACCGAACACCCCGTCCCCGGCGAAAACAACAGTCCGGACGACCTTACGCCGGATAGGCTCATGGAGCAGAAGAACCTCCACGAAGGCCTCGTCGCCACTGTGCGTAGCCTGAAAAAGCAGAAGCGGAAGCTCAAAACTGCGGAAGATGCACTCAGAATCAGATGGAGCAAAGTACGCAACACCGCAGACAAATATGGCGGTAGTCACCGCACAAAAAGCTATCCAAAGCGAAAGCTACTGCCTGAATTTGACGAGGAGGCCTTAGAGCCCTCGCAGTCAAAAATTAGGAAAGCCACCCGGTCGGATAGACGACCGCATGGCCAGCATGGAGCGGCAAGCGGTGACACACACAAGCCGGCACGCGATCCACCAAAGGATCCACATCAAAAAGATGGCCCAGCCAGATCTATCTACGGGCCAAGAAAGCAAGCTCTAGTAAGCAATGCAACACAACAAATATCCGAACATCACGGCACACCCAAATACAGGGGTGCCGCACACCCCCTATGTTTCACCGATGAGGTGCTGGACCATGAATTTCCAGCGGGATTCAAGCCCGTAAACATAGAGGCGTACGACGGAACAACAGACCCTGGGGTCTGGATCGAGGATTATATCCTCCACATACACATGGCCAGAGGAGATGACCTCCACGCCATAAAATACTTACCCCTCAAGCTTAAAGGGCCAGCCCGGCATTGGCTCAAAAGCCTTCCCGAAAACACCATTGGAAGTTGGGAAGAGCTTGAGGATGCTTTCCGGGCAAATTTTCAAGGGACCTATGTCCGCCCTCCGGATGCAGACGATCTCAGTCACATAACTCAACAGCCCGGAGAGTCAGCCCGGAAATTCTGGAACAGATTTCTTACTAAAAAGAATCAGATAGTCGACTGTCCGGACGCCGAAGCCCTAGCAGCTTTTAAGCATAACGTTCGAGACGAATGGCTCGCCAGACACCTCGGCCAAGAAAAGCCAAGAACAATGGCCGCATTAACAAGCCTCATGACCCGCTTTTGCGCAGGAGAGGACAGCTGGTTGGCAAGATGTAGCACCAGCGACCCAAGTACATCCGAAGTTAGGGATGGAAACGGAAAACCCCGACGCACAAGGACCAGCGCCGGAATAAGAAAAACAGCCCAAAGAGCACGGCGGTCAACGCCGGATTCAAAAGCTCGCGGCAGAATCAGAGAAAGCCGCCCCTCAAGGATAACAGGGACGAGCTATCCAACTTAAACAAAATCTTGGACAAGATATGTCAAATACACAGTACTCCCGGGAAGCCTGCGAACCATACCCACAGAGATTGTTGGGTTTTCAAGCAATCCGGCAAACTCAACGCCGAACACAAGGGGCTCGACACACCAAGTGAGGACGATACGAACCCCACAAGCAGAGCACCAGGAAACAAAAGGATTTCCCACAAGAAGTCAAAACAGTAAACTTACTTCACGTGACGAACAGAATGGCGCCAACAGAGATACGCGCCATACGGCCTATCCCAAAGGAGTCTCGCCAATGGTTGTTAAAACCGATCACCTTCGACCATCAGGATTACTCTAGAAGTATCCGGAACGCAGGCTGGACTGCCTTGGTATTAGATCCAATAATCGGCGGACTCCACTTTACAAATGTCCTGATGGACGGCGGCAGTGGTCTAAACCTGTTATACCAGGACACAATCCGCAACATGGGGATAGACCCAACAAAAATTCGCCATAGCAAAACCTCCTTTCAAGGGGTAACGCCAGGCTCGGATGCCCGTTGCATGGGTTCTCTCCGGCTAGAAGTTATGTTCGGCTCCCCCGATAACTTCTGTTGCGAACAGCTAACTTTCCACATCGCCCCATTCTCAAGTAGCTATCAAGCACTGCTGGGACGCGCAAAGCTTTTGCCCGCTTTAACGCAATACCGCATTATGCATCTCTCACGCTTAAGATGCTCGGTCCACGAGGTATCATCTCATTAAAGGGAAAACATTGAGTGTCCCCCCCCCCCCGCATGGAAGACAGTGCGGTTGCCTTGACAGCCCCACAATAAAGCGGCTTCACCAGCCAAAGCACCTAAACAGGTCGTCAAGACCACGGACATGGCTAGACGAGTCTGGCATAAACATACAATTGATAAAGGCTTAATAGCCGTATACCCCTGTACTAGGGGCTCCGCGCATATAAAACAAGAGACAATAAAGCTCAATTTTACCCATTTTGATTTATACTTCGTTTATTTAGTATAACTCATGTTCGGCACGATCTTTCCTAAACTAAGTTCCTCTCTTTTACAGATGAACACCGTGCTACGCCCGTCCAGGATACGGCACAACGGAGACACATGCGCAGACGTGCAGCAGGGACCCGTTCCAAGGATTCTTTTCAGATTAAGACCCTGCGTAAACCTTTTTTACTATCTCTTGTTGATACACATCCCCTGGTTTCTTGGTATAACCAAGGAGGAGGCTGGCGTTTTCGCATGTGGCCACATCAGAGTTTTGCGCGTACCTGGACACTAGGGGCTTATTACTAAGGGCGTTATCCCGCCCGCCCTCATAAAGACCGAATACCTTAGGGAGTGTTCGACGTCGCGAGTTTGGCCTTATATGCATCAGCTCCGAATCATGTCTTTGGTCAAATGTTGGGTTTGCCCGGCTCCTGTGTTTTGCTACCTTACGTTCCGCTCTATCGGCTAAGGTGGCACCAGGAGAACTACTGCGATTGTGCCCCGGTTCGGCCAGGCGAGCACCTCAGTAGAGAAAGCCGAAAACTGACTATCATGATATAGCGTGAGACTGGTCAACCACTCGATGACTTACCAGAATCTTTAGGATTCCTCCGCATTAATGAAGGGGCCGCTTCCCGGCCAGGCACATACGCGCCCCGAGTTCGGGCGAGCACAGGCGCCACCAGGGGCTATATAAGTAGCCTCACTGTCAAACTCCTATGGCTAAGTGAAAGTGATAAAGCATCATAGTCCGATTGCCTAGTTCGCTGCGCTATCACCTCCTTTGTAGGACCAAGACGTTGGATCAAGTGTGAAAATGCGCCTTCTGCGAACACCCCCGCATTATGTGCGTGGGGGCTGAAGCCGACGACTGCCATCTTTCAGATTATATATACATATATGTTAAACGGCCGCACAGGAGGTATTATAATACTTGCAGGCACAAGTATAAAAAGCTTCTACAATTTATCAAAATATTGTTTTACAATAATATATGCTATTCGAATATAGTATCCTTCGAGCACTGCGTCTCTATTAAACGAGCGCCTTGCAGAACTTCCTGAAAATAGTGCTCGGCAGGTACTCGGCTTCCATCCGAGTCTGGGGATGCAACAGCGGTGGCCTCCATTTCCGCCCAGTATGTCTTCACACGGGCAAGAGCCATCCGCGCACCCTCTATGCACGCTGACCTCTTCATCGCATTGATATGCGGCGCCGCACCAAGGAACTGCTGCACCAAGTTGAAATAACTTTTCGGCTCTGGCCTCTCTGGCCACAGATGACTCATGACATACTTCAATGGCGAGTCAGACAATCTATTCAGTTCGGCCCATTGAGCCAGACGATCGTCCACTGCCAGTGGACGCTCTGGATTGTGGAACTGCGACCAGAAAAGCCTTTCCACCTCACGATCTTCTTGATCTCGAAAGTGTTCGGTCGCATCAGCAGCACTCGCTGCCAAATCCAGATAGGTGTCCTTTGCACTCCACATCCGGTCCAACAGAGCAAACTTCGGATTGCCAAACTTCCTCCGCAGCATAAAGGGCTTTCCAGCCGCAATCTGTCCGGCCTGACGCAGCTCCTCCTTCGCAGCTCTCATCGCAGAGCGAGCGTCCTTGGCATCAACAACGGCCTTCTCTAAGTCCGTTTGTCTCGCCCGGTCTTCTTTCTCAAGAGACTTTCAACGGTCAGCAGCGCTTTTTAACTTCATGGCCATCTCGGCCATCTCCTTCTTGCTTCAGCAGTGAGCAGCCTATTCGGCTCTCAGCTCTTCAAGTGCCTTCTCGGCAGCCGCATCACTTGTCCTGGCTTGTTCCTTAGCTCGGGAAAGTTCCGCCCGGAGACTCTCCACGGTGGCCACACCATCTGCATCAAGCAGACACATTGTAAGATACTGGCATAAAAGCTCCTCTTACCAGATGCCGCCCGAAGAATTGCATACCTTGAGCATCATCAAGTCGCTCGTTGACGAGCGCGATGTCGGCATCTGCCACGTCAAGTTGCCGCTTTAGTTCGGCAAAATCATCAGTTCGGCTCGATTCCGGACACTTCGCCACCTATATACAAAGGCGAAAATTAGACCTGGGATTATGATCCTCTGCGCGCCGTCAATTTTGACAACGCACAGAGTCTCAGGGGCTACTATCTACACCGGGCGGATCTTGTTTATGCGCAACTGAAAAAGCAGTGCATTATCAAACGTACCTCAAAACCCGTCAGCAAACTCCTGACGGCCTCGTGCAATCCGCTTTCCGCGGACGAAATCCTTCCAATCACTGTAACCATCAATGCACGGTGCTCCTTTGAGATAGAAGCTCGCCCCAGCAGAATCATCAGCTCCTCCGACCGCGCACTAGACGGTGCCGGAATCGTCCTATGACCTCCATCGAAGGCAGGACGCGGAGAACCTTGGGGGGCCATATGGCTACCTTCCACCCCTGCCGGATTCGGAGAAACCCTCCGTGACGACACCTCAGGGTCCCCTGCCTCGCTAGGTGGTACGGCAGGGGGAGGCGTTCCACTCTCCATCATCTCCGGAAGAAGATCCCCCGAAGACGAGCTCTGCTGAGAATGGCTGAGGTCCGAGCTACAAGGTGAGATTTCGGTTAATCTTCTCAGATAAAAAGTAAGGATTTCTCTCATCCCTCTGAAGGAAAATCTCTCTCTACTTACGGCTCGCTGGAGGGCTAATCCCTTTGGGGCGTAGTTCGGCTGAGGATCTCCCCGGCGCCGGACCCTCTGACGAGGACTTCTTTCCCGGCTTTGAGGCCATGGTCTCCGGGTCGTTAGAGGCGGCCCTCTTCTTCCCCCTAGGAGAGGAATTGTCGGTTCCTCCCTTCGGAGCAGCCTCCTTCGAGGAGGCCATAGTTTCCCTGTTCTCCCCCTCACTTCCCTCCAAAGGCACGATCTTCAACATCCTGACTAGCATGGGATCCAGCCTGGTCTCAGGAAGGGGAGTCGGACACCTGATCAGCTTCGCCTTCGCTACCCACTCCTGTTTAAAAGGACAACTCTTTTAGGGGCCAGTTTATGACAATTTTATGGATAGCGAGTCCGGGCACAAGGTTACTTACTTGAGTATCCGGGCGATTGCAACTTAAACCTGCGTCCTCGGTCAAATCCGGAGACATTGCTTGTGATCCGAAGAACATTTTATATATCTCCACGGGCGTTGCGCCCATAAAATGCTGGAGAGCTCGTGGTCCCTCCGGATTAAACTCCCACGGACGAAGGGAGCGACATTTGACGGGCAATGTTCGGCGAATCAGCATGACCTGCGTCACCTTGACCAAGTTGAGGTCTCTTTCTAAGAGATCCCTAATGCGGCCCTGCAATAGGGGCACGTCTTTGGATAACCCCCAATCTAATCCTTTGTTGACCCATGACGCTAGCCGTGGTGGGGAACCCGAGCGAAAGGCAGGAGGCGCCACCCACTTGGCGCTCCTGGGAGCGATGATATAGAACCACTCTCGTTGCCACAAGCTGAGCTCCTCTTGAAAGGAGCCCTCAGGACATGGAGCATCGGCATTCTTACTTATGACAGCACCTTCGGACTATGCGTGCCGTCCCTCGATCATCTTCGGCTCCACTCCAAAAGTCTTGAGCCATAATCCGAAGTGAGGACTAACACGGAGGAACGCTTCGCACACAACGATGAATGAGGAAATGTGGAGGATGGACTCTATAGCTAGGTCATGAAGTTCCAGCCCATAATAGAACATCAGCCCCCTCACGAAGGGATCCATCGGGAAGCCTAAACCCCGAAGGAAGTGAGACATGAACACTACGCTCTCACTAGGCTGGGGACTGGGAATAGCCTGCCTTTGAGCAGGCAACTAGTGCGAAATTTCGGTGGTCAAAAACTTAGCCTCTCTCAACCTTAGCACGCCCTCCTCCGTGACGGGGGAGGGCATCCCTCGGCCTTGAAGGTCAGAACCGGACATTGTCGAAGGTCCGAAGCGCCTGGAATCTGGAGCCTAGGGTGTTGGAACTCGAGGCGACAGGCGAACTTGTTTTGAGATTGGAGAAAAGGAGTAAGGCCTTGGTCTCTATATAAGAGGTTGAATACCAGGAGCCCTCCCCGTAACCGTTTGGGACTCGCCTTTAATCGAGAAAACATGCTAACGGGCACGATTGGGTTACCCACGTCCGTATTGATGAGAAACCCGTAAATAAAGGGGACACGATCTCTGCTTTGACAAGACGTGCCAAGGAAACCGCCCCGCAAAACACGCTGAGGTGGAAAAGCAAAAACGATTCGAACAAAGGCTTGGCCGTAGTGTGATGTCACGCTGCGGAATATGTCAGCAGATTAGATTTATGCTAATATTATTCTCTCTGTGGCAATACGTGGAAACTTATTTGGCAGAGCCGGACACTACTCTTGGTGTTTACAAACTTTTATGAAGAATTTGGAGGACGGACCCGCCTTGCAATGCCGAAGACAAATTGCGCGCTGGACTCGTCGTCATTGAAGCCTGGTTAAGGGGCTACTGAGGGAGTCCTGGATTAGGGGGTGTTCGGGTAGCCGGACTATACCTTCAGCCGGACTCCAGGACTATGAAGATACAAGATTGAAGACTTCGTCCCGTGTCCGGATGGGACTTTCCTTGGTGTGGAAGGCAAGCTTGGCGATGTGGATATTCAAGATCTCCTACCATTGTAACCGACTTTGTGTAACCCTAACCCTCTCCGGTGTCTATATAAACCGGAGGGTTTTACTCCGTAGGACAACTTCATCATGCAACAATCATACCATAGGCTAGCTTTTAGGGTTTAGCCTCCTTGATCTCGTGGTAGATCTACTCTTGTACTACCCATATCATCAATATTAATCAAGCAGGATGTAGGGTTTTACCTCCATCAAGAGGGCCCAAACCTGGGTAAAACATCGTGTTCCTTGCCTCCTGTTACCATCCGGCCTAGACGCACAGTTCGGGACCCCCTACCCGAGATCCGCCGGTTTTGACACCGACAGACACTGACATTGGTGCTTTCATTGAGAGTTCCTTTGTGCCATCGATGGAAGGATCGATGGATCGCCTTGTCATCAATGACAGCATCACCTCTGGAAGGGCCCTAGCTCCAGGATAGGTCCTCCAGCTTGGCGGTTCCACCATGGACGTCCGCTTGCCCGTTAAGCCAAAGGCTGCCCCCGCAATCACTAAACATCGTCTCCACATCAGCCTCGAACACTCTGAAAAGATCGATCCGGCAGATGTCTCGTCCTTGAACGAACTGCTGGATCGCATTGCCACACTAGGGGTCGCAACATACTATGATCGGATTGGGCTTAATCCCGAACAGAGGGAAATCAAGTCCCCGCCGATCACCCATCTAGTAGTGGTCGTGGAGGAACAGGCCGAGAATACTTCTCCCTAAGTTAAGAACAAACTATGTTCGGATTTCCAAGAATACTTTTCCCCATGAAGGATTTGATTTTCTTGTCAATGAGATGATTATCGGGTGCCCCGTTAGGGTGTATTCTTTTTTCCCGTGTGATGTGCTGCTTAAAGGCAGGATGGTCCTCCTGCCTTTCCATGCACGGGACATAGAACTGTCCTTGACGAACTGCTCGACAAGCCCTGACAGATACACATGACGCCAAATACCGAACCAACACATAGCCTTTGGCCATTTTGGGCACTCCGGCAGGTGGCTAAGAGAGGCGAGGCCATCCTCACCAATACTACCCCGGATAAGTACTCTTTTGAGGATGACAATCTTAGTGTCTTCACGGTCTTCGAGACCTTTTCTTCACATAATTGGCGCAAAAGGCTGCTCCGCGACCTCGTCGAAGTTAACCAAGTAGCCGCAATAAACCCTTGGAGCGATACGGAAATAACCTTTACTGCCGATGATGAACCAAGGGTCAGATCAGCCTGAGCACCTGCCGCCTTGGTCTTAAACCCAATTGTGGATGGCTTTCCACTCACCAAGGTGCTCATGGACGGTGACAGCGGACTGAACCTCATCTACGAGGACATGCTCGATAAAATGCAAATGGACAAGAGTCGCATCGAGCAAAGAGGCACCACCTTTCGAGGAATTATCCCCAGTAGAGAAGCATGATGCTTGGGGAAAATTAAACTTGATGTGGTGTTCGGCATGTCGGAGAACTACAGGTCCGAAGAGTTGCTCTTCCATGTGGCACCTTTCAATAGCGGATATCACGCCCTGTTGGGGCGAGATGCCTTCACACGCTTTCAAGCCATACCCCTTATGGGTACATGAAACTCAAAATGCCAGGGCCCAATGGAATTATCACAATCACCAGTGATCCGGATACAGCACTCGGCGCCAAAAACAAAACTGCATCCTTGGCTCTCGAGGCACTCTCTGAGGCCCTCGCGGCTGAGGAGTTAACCACACTATGCGTTCCAAAGTGGACAAAGATGATGTAATCCTTGATAAGAGGCCCAAGTCCACTTCTTTCAAACCAGAAGATGAAATAGTTCAATTTCAAGTGCATCCGACTGATCCTAACAAGACAGCCTCCATTGGGGCATAGCTGGATCCGACGGTCGACGTCGCCTTGCGAGTGTTCTTGCGCGAAAATTGGGACATCTTTTCCTGGCACCCTTTGGATATGCCAGGAATCCCATGCAGACTGGCCGAACATAGCCTCAGCATAATAAATGGGTTCAAACCATCAAGCAAACACCGCGACGATTTTCTGAACCCAAACGACAAGCTATGGGGGAGGAGCTAGCCAACCTACTTGTGGCCAGGTTCATTAGAGAGATCAAACACCCGGACTGGCTAGCAAACCTGGTAATGGTGCCAAAGAAGGATAAATCTTGGCGCCTTTGTGTCGATTTCAAGGACCTCAATAAGGCTTGCCCTAAGGAACCCTTCCCACAGCCCCGCATTGACCAAATCATTGACGCGACCGCGGGACATGACTTACTGTGTTTCCTCGACGCATACTCCGGATACCATCAAATTAAGATGAAGGAGTCCGACCAAGCTGCAACAACATTCATTACCCCCTATGGGCCTTTCTGCTTCAACACTATGCCTTTCGGGCTCAAAAACGCTAGCGCCACTTACCAACGCTTGATTCAAACATGTCTGGAAAAGAAAATTGGCAAGACAGTGGTGGCATACGTAGATCATGTTGTCATCAAGACTAAACACGTCGACTCATTGGTGGACAATCTACGACAGACATTCGACAACATCCGAACATATGACATACGGCTCAATCCAGAAAAATGTGTCTTCGGCGTTCCAGCCGGAAAACTACTCGGGTTCATCATTTCCAATAGAGGAATTGAAGTAAACCCGGCAAAAATCCGAGCCTTGTCACAATTGGCAACGCCAACAGACTTAAAGCAAGTCCAAAAACTAGCCGGGTGCATGGCAGCCTTGAGCCGCGTTATCTCCAGATTAGGAGAAAAGGCGCTACCACTTTATCGACTGCTCCGACACACCGACCACTTCGAGTGGACGGACGCGGCTACAGCTGGATTGGAAGAAATAAAAACTTTGGTAGCAAGAAACCCAATCCTTGCCACACCAAGTGTTGGCGAACCTATGTTGCTCTACATATCTGCAACTCATTAGGTAGTGAGTGCGGTGCTCGTCGTCGAACGACAGACGGAGGGATATAAATTCCCACTCCCGAAACTAGTGTACCATGTATCGGCGGTTCTAACACCATGCAAATCTCGATACCCACACTATCAAAAGATAGCGTATGCGGTCTTCATGGCATCTCGGAAGATGCGGAACTACTTTCAAGAGTGTTCTCTCATGGTGGCTTCCGAAGTACCACTCAATGACATCATAAACAATCGGGACGCCACCAGCCGCATTGCCAAATAGGCCATCAAGATCTTACCATTCGAAATAACATACAAGCCATGCTGAGCTATTAAACCTCAGGTGTTTGCCGACTGTTGCCGAATGGACAGAAGCCGAACTCCACAAAGAATACATCACATACTCCAACTGGGTGATGTACTTCGACGGCTCTAAAATGTTAGCCGGATTGGGGGCTAGTGTCATCGTAACATCCCCTAAAGGGGACACAGTCCGTTACTTATTACAAATCATGTATACAGACTCCAACAATGCGGCTGAATATGAGGCTCTATTGCATGGTCTTCGAATGGCTGTTTCTATGGGCATACAACGCCTTGAGGTGCCTGGGGATTCGAACCTCACGATATCCCAAATAAATGGAGATTTTGATGCAAAAGATCCAAAGATGGCGGCATACCACAACGCCGTACTAAAAATATCAGCTCGGTTTGAGGATTTTCGTCAGGTTGCTCGAGAAAATAATCAGGCAGCGGACATCCTTGCTAGAATGGGCGCTAAAAGCGACCCCGTCCCACCTAAAACATTTGTGGCAAGGCTCTTCAAGCCATCCGTGGTATGGCAGGACGACAGCGGCAATACTAGTCCAGAGCCGATCAAATCCCCGGTTGCCGAACACAAGTCTGATATCATCAGTGGATCGGACACCGAAATGACTCCTTCCGCCCATTTAATCATGGCTGTCATCGCTCCATGGACTGAACTCTTCCTAGCCTACCTTAATAGGTGGAACCTTGATGACCAGAATGAAGCCCGTCGTATAGTCCGATGCTTGAAAGCCTGCAAAGTTCATGAAGGAGAACTCTACAAGAAAAGTACTACTAGAGTTCTTCAAAGATGTATCTCCGAAGAGGAGGGACGACAGCTCTTAGCCGAAATACATGCTGGTCTCGGTGGCCATCACGCCGCAGCTTGGGCCCTCATAAGTAAGGCCTTCTGTACAGGTTTCTTTTGGCCCACGGCCGAGCAGACGCACATGCCCTTATACAACGTTGTGTCGGATGCCAGCTGTTCGCTAATCAAAGTCACATGCCACCCACCACCCTAAAAACAATCCCCATTACTTGGCCTTTGCGGTCTGGGGACTAGATATGGTTGGACCCCTTAAAGGGGGAAGCCACAAAAAGAAATATTTGCTGGTTATGGTGGATAAATTCACTAAGTGGATAGAGGCCAGACCAGTAAAAACGGCTGAAGCTGGGCCGGTGATCGACTTTATATCCGGCGTTGTACACTGTTGTGGTGTCCCGCACAACATCATTACTCACAACGGCTCTAACTTTACAGCCGAGTAGGTGAAAAACTGGTGTGCTAACCTGGCCATTAAGCTCGATTACACATTCGTATATCACCATCAAACAAACAGTCAAGTCGAACGGGCTAATGGCCCAATAATGAATGACATTAAACCCAGACTAGTGCGATCCCTACGGGAGTTAGATAAACACTGGGTCGAGGAACATGATTCCGTACTCTAGGGAATGCAAACAACTCCCAATCGTACGACCGGATACACACCCTTCTTCATGGTGTACGGCGCAGAGGCTGTCTTTCCCTGCGACATTATTCATGACTCACCTCAAGTGCGCATGTATGAAGAGAAAGAAGCTGAGCTTGATCGGCAGGACGACCTAGATGACCTGGAGGAGGAGGGTGATGTTGCAAAATCCTGTTCCGCATTCTATCAACAACAGGCTCGGAGATACCAAAGCAGAGAAGTGCGGGCCAAGACCTATAATGTTGGTGAACTCGTTTTACGCCTCCCAGAGAAGAAAAAGGACAAACTCAAACCAAAATGGGAGGGTCCCTTCATTATCGATGAAGTTCTCATAGGAGGAGCATATCGCTTTCGTAATGCATCGGATAATCGCCTCGAGCCAAATCTATGGAACGTTGCTCGGCTCCAAAGATTCTATGCATAACTCCGGCCACACTTCTTTTTCGTTCCTTTTTCTCCTCTTCATCTATTTTTTGTTTTCTCGTTTTTGTACGATTTCCATGATATGTTTGGATAAGTCGAACACTTGAGGGGTACACATCCTTAAATATATATATCCCATCATGACTGGGGCTTTCTTTAACCAAAGCTTATCATTATTCCGAGCTTGGAGCTCACAATATAAGTGTCGTTTTTTGATATACATCCTTTTTGCCATTATATGCACCTCTATGACTTAAGTTTTTGCCAAGCTCGGTTGCCTGGCTCCTGTGTTTATGCCCTACATTCCGGAATGTTCGGCTAGAGCGTAAAGGGAGCACCTCTGCGATTGTTACAACCGGGTCACTAGACATGTACCTCAGACGGGTAAAGCTGCAAGCTAGCATTCTTAAGAGAATAAGTGGTCGGCAATCAAACGGCAGATTGTTACATTATTGTAACCACTCCAACACCACGGCACGTGTAATTGCAGTATGCCAGCCCAAGGAAAGGAACCCTTAACGGAACTATTTTTCTTGGAAGATGTTTCTTACATATGTAATATAACATACAGCCCGAACTAAAACTTCTTGTCTGTTTGAGCACAATGACTGGGTTGCCTAGTTTCCGGACATAATAAATGCTTCTTTTCGAAAAGTATCCGGAAACACTGTAGCATTTTTTGGGTTCGGAGGTCAAAGCCAAAAGCCTGTGATATTTTTTTTACATGTTCAGATAAAGGTATAGGTTGATTAATGCACTCAATCATAAATCTAGTCCTTATCTATCCCATCTATAAGACTGTATAATTTACAATCTTCCTGCGAATACTTCGCAGCTACCATTACTTGGTCATACACCAATTTCACTTGAATTTCTTTCCCGTCTGATCCTTGTGGTCCCACACGGGCCATATGATTTGGATTCAGTTTGGTGAAACGTGTCTTCACAATGGCCCAGGCTTCTCGGGCGCTTTCACGGCAGGCGGATGTCTTCCATAGCTTGAACTGGCGCCATGCACCTTTGAACAGGTCTTCCAGGCCCTCCATACTTTCTGGAGGGGTATCATACGGCCATAAAGCCTTCACCATACTTTCATGGCTTTCCGGGCCCGAGCATGTACCATGGACAGTTCCTTCAACACGTTGCCTTGAAATTCGGATACTTCTTCCTCCGATCGACCAGTCAACAGGCCTGCGGCAACAGAGTCATAACATTCCAAATTAAGGGATTATGCATGGGCACCTAGAATGGTTCTAAATAAGAGAGGAAGACATATCGAACATGTCGCCTTTTAGCTTCTCATTTTCCTTCTGAGCAGCCGATAACTAAGCCTTTAAGCTCTCTATCTCTTTGGATAGTTTGTCTTTTTCTCCATCATGTTTATTCTTCCCGGATGCATTTGTTGCGACCTGTTTCATTTCCGCCAATTCGGCGGTGACAACATTTAGCTGTGTCTGATTCGCTTCTAGCTCCCGGGATAGCATGGTATTTTTTCTCTTTGAGAACCTGCGGGTCATAGCGATCCTTAAATCGGTTTACCTCACCGCTTCTTATCTCGGGGGCTACTCGCTCATGACTATCAAAAATTGCATAAACTTTTACCTATATTTCCTTCGAGAACAGCTGAATGACTCCGGCAAGTCCGTCTCAAGCGGCTCGGATATATGCATCCACCGAGCTGAGTGCAGTAAACTCCTGCTCGGAAAAGGCCGGAGTGCGCATAGCCTCTTTTAATCGACAGTGATTCATCACGCTCTCCACTTCGGAATTCATGACTGATACGTCATCTGAATCCTCTTGAGGAGGCAGAACTGGCATTGCATTGGCTCTCATCCTGATTGGCGAGTCTGGCACTGGATTGGAGGACATTCGGCTTACTGGGCGTTTTCCCACCGTCCGCCATGTACTCCTCCTGATATCAAGGATAAAAGGAGACTTTTAACAATCCAGACTCATGCCTAGGCATGTATTAAGCAAACATACCTGTTGGAAGACTATGGGGTTTCGACAGCACTCCCGGTCCCTTTTAGTTTTGAACGACGGCCTTGCGTCGGGGCCTCCCTTGAGGAGGTACGGTCCCTAGAGCGTCGATCCTATTAAAATCCGAATTAGTACAACAGATAAAAATGCAAATTGGGATTTCCTTGTAAGATCCCTCCGAATACTGACGATGCAGAAGGGATAGAGGCGGGGGTAGTCGGCGGTGATAGCCACTTCCCAGCCGTCAAGGCTCGCTTGATAAAATACCCCATCATCGAACGATGTATATATGTCCGGATCCTCGCAAAAGCTAGGGTCTTCTTCACGGTTATGATCCTCTGGCTATGGAGCGGGATAGTGGACGTCCTCCGTCATCTTCCTCCATGACTATTTGTGGCAACAAAGGGCAAAAATGATTACTATCTGTAACAGTAAATAAAATAACAGAGACAATTGAAATCTTACCCATTCAATGGGCTTGTACATGGAATGGCCTTCCTGGCAGTTTAGCCGAAGAAAATCTTCTTTCTCACCCTTATACAGATCGGCCAAGATTGTGGCCAGTTCGGCTGGGGTATCCAGACCCTTCCGTCTATAGCGGGATGCGTCATCTTCTCCGTTATAACACCATAAGGGAGTTGCTCTAGATTGGAGAGGCTGGACACACCTTTTTATCGCAATAGCCATGACCTAGACTATCGAGATATCAGTATGGGCTAGCAACCTGACCTTGCTGCCAACCTCTTTATCTCCACACTCTCCTTCTCCTTGGGACTTCGGGGACGCCAGTTGAGGTGCTTCTTTAAAGGAGCACTGGAAAATTCTGGAAAGCCGCATCGTACGGTGTCCGGCAGTGGGACGTCATCTATATAGAACCATTCCGAAGACCATTGTGGCTATACCTCTTTGGGAGTTCCAATGGGGTATCCGGATCTGGCTATACGCCATACTTCGGCGCTACCCACTTCAAATATGGAGCCTCCTCGATGATTGGGAATGAGGTAAAAGAACTTCTTCCATAATTCAAAATGGGCCTCAATGCCAAGGAAAATTTTGCAAAGGGCAACGAAACCTGAGATGTGTAGAATCGAACCTGGGGTAAGGTTGTGCAGCTGGATACCGTAAAATTCCAATAGGCCCCTGATGAAGGGATGGATTGTAAGTCCTAGGCCCCGTAGAAGGAATGGAACGGAGCACACTCTCTCCTCCTTATTGGCGTTGGGGAAATTCTCAGCCATCATGTTATTGCTGATTGAGGCCAATCCCGCTCGAATAGGGACTAGTTCTACAAAGGGGAGATAGCCCTGCGTCTGGAGACGGCTCAGCTGAAGATGAGGCACGGAGCAACTTTGCCAATCACCTTCTTGAGGGCCATGAGGGCGCAAAGAGGAGCCTGGGGCGCTGGCATGTTGGACAGCTTCGTTCCTGGCTAATATTGACGGTTTTCCTCTTCCGCAATGTGAGATGGCATTTGGGGATCTACATCTCCTTATATAGATGCCATACGAGCGCGGTGAGGGGCTTATTTGCAAAAATAAGCATGGACCGTTCATATTCGCCCCGCGTGCAGAAATCGATGCAATGAAAGGGAGGAATCATAAAATATAGAAACATCAAGGTCGTAGCCGGACTGTCGTTAGTCCCAAGTATAATGAAGAACCCGCCTTGCAAAGCCGAAGACATAAGTCGGATACTACATCGTCATTGAAAGCAAGTTTGGGGGCTACTAAGGGAGTCCTGGATTAGGGGGTCCTCGGATGTCTAGGTCATGTGTTATGGGCCGAACTGGTGGGCCATGAAGATGCAAGGTAGAAGACCTTCCCCCGTGTCTGGATAGGACTCTCCTTTGTGTGGAAGGCAAGATTGGCGTTCAGATGTATAGTTTCCTTCCTCTGTAAATCCACTCTACACAACCCTAGGCCCCTCCGGTGTCTATATAAACCGGAGGGTTTAGTCCGTAGAGGTTATCATAATCCATATAGGCTAGACATCTAGGGTTTAGCAATTACCATCTCGAGGTAGATCGACTCTTGTAACCCCTATACTCATCAAATACAATCAAGTAGGACGTAGGGGTTTACCTTCATTAAGAGGGCCCGAACCTGGGTAAACATCATGTCCCCCATTGTCCCTTGTTACCTTCGATCCTCAGATGCCTAGTTCGGGACCCCCTACCTGAGATCGGCCAGTTTTGACACCGACAGTAGCCCCCGCATTCTGGTCCGGACCCCCCCACCAAATTGGCCTCCTGGACCAACAAGAGTCCTGACTGGGATGTGTTGCCAACACCAAAGTGCTACAGAAGCGCGTCGACAACGTAATAGAGACAGGTAAGAAGCTGGTTGATGTGTTCCAGATCATGCTCCACCGCGGGCTCCTCCCTTGCTAGGATACGGCCAAGCCCATGTGGGAGCATCAGCCCGAGGATCCGGCCACTATGCGGCACCTCTTCCGCATGACTCTTGACAAGATATGGGCCCAACTATTCCAGCCCCAGAACAAGTGGCCGTCCGAGGGGAAATACATCGGTCTTGACACTGCGAATCTGTGGCACCCCGGCTTAGAGCAACCGGTTTACCTTGCATTGCCAGCCAGATATCAAGTCTTCTGGCAACACACAACAACATGGTACAGAAACAACCGCTTTATTAATGCTAGCGGATTACACGGGTCTGATATTACATCGAGATAAGAGGCCAAGCGGCGCCCATGGTGCAGCTGAATAGTATGTACATTATTTAATGAACATAAAGGGGCCTCGATTACACAAACTACGTGGCAGCGGAAAAATGACGAAGTGGAACTCCATAGCATAGGGACACCGACGTGGACACGGCCTAGACGCGGGAAGCTCTCCGATGCGAAACGACATGCCTGAAAACTGGCATGACACGCCAGGTAAGTACATTAAATGTACTTGCAAGCTCACAACAAACATAAGCATAATGACAAAAAATATCATCACCATTAATCAGGTTAATGCAATGTAAGCAATACTACTAATGTAGTGAAACCAAAATATGCACCAAGTCCCACGGACTCTCTTACCAGACGGGTTACCTCGTAACCAAACGGTGATCCTACCCGGATCACAACTGAAACCAATCACTCATGATCAGCTCATGATCTCCAGATTCATAAGTGCCATCAACAGTTATTTAGTGTACAAGATTAATAATAAAAGTTGATCCATGGTGTGACTTACTTCCGAGTTGTGCCCATAATCGAGGACACGGCTATCGATAGACTTAATACACTATGCAGAGGTAGCGCACTTTACCCACACCACGTATTCCAGGAATCACCCTCCCATTCGGGTGGACCAACATCATTCCAACGAAATCCTCCCCTTGTCATGACACTCTCACGGCCACTCCGACAAACTCCCTCTCAGGGCTATGTCCTGGGTGGCCCGTGCCTACCAAAGACACCAAGGGCCATCGTCGTGGCAAAACGGTCCCAAACGGGGACAAGGTACCATAAAAACAAATGGGCACACAAGGCTATGTCTGCCTACTGGGCCAGGGTATGCATGCCCATAACCATCCCTCGTCGGATGCACCGGCGAGAGGCACAACAAAGGATCGAATCAAGACCTCCCACAAGGTAAATGTGGTCGCACTAAGAAAACCCGATTCAGTGGCACCATGACTTGATCAACATCATATTCAAGTTGGACATTATTAATAGGTTTAACTTGCACAAAAATTTAAACTACCAAGTCATACAATGTCGTGATCATGCAACTACTCGACATGCAAAGCATGCAACTCCCATGCACGGATCAAACTTATCAACATAACGTTCTTGCACTACTCAATATTTATCTTTATTGGTTCTTGAGGGAGTCCAGGATTAGGGGGTGTCCGGATGGCCGGACTATACCTTTAGCCGGACTCCTGGACTATGAAGATACAAGATTGAAGACTTCGTCCCGTGTCCGGGAGGGACTTTCCTTGGCATGGAAGGCAAGCTTGGCAATACGGATATGTGGATCTCCTACCATTGTAACCAACTTTGTGTAACCCTAACCCTCTCCGGTGTCTATATAAACTGGAGGGTTTTAGTCCATAGGACAACATACAGAACAACAATCATACCATAGGCTAGTTTCTAGGGTTTAGCCTCTCCGATCTCGTGGTAGATCTACTCTTGTACTACCCAAATCATCAATATTAATCAATAAGGACGTAGGGTTTTACCTCCATCAAGAGGGCCCGAACCTGGGTAAAACTTCGTGTCCCTTGCCTCCTGTTACCATCCGGCCTAGACGCACAGTTCGGGACCCCCTACCCGAGATCCGCCGGTTTTGACACCGACATTGGTGCTTTCATTGAGAGTTCCTCTGTGTCGTCGCCGTTAGGCTTGATGGCTCCTACGATCATCAATAGCGATGTAGTCCAGGGTGAGACCTTCCTCCCCGGATAGATCTTCGTCATCAGCGGCTTCGCACTGCGGGCCAATTCACTTGGCCATCTAGAGCAGATCGAAAGCTATGCCCCTAGCCGTCAGGTCAGATTTGGAAGTTTAAACTACACGGCTGACATCCGTGGGGACTTGATCTTTGACGGATTGTGCCGCACTGTCACGACGAGCATGATCTAGCTCTGCCGCCGAAGAGTGCCCTGGAGGCCGCACCCGCATCGGCTTCGACCCTTAATTCGGAGCCAACTGCGCCGATCAAGGATGGGTGGTTGGACGCCGCCTCGGGGGCTGCGATCCCAACGGCGATCGAGCTGAACACCAGCCCCGCACTCCGCGAGACTCGTGACTCCAAGGAGCCGGACTCCTCTCCGGACTCCGAACCCTCCGCGCTCCTGCCGATCGAATCCGATTGGGTGCCGATCATGGAGTTTACTGCCGCGGACATCTTTCAGCACTCGCCTTTCGGCGACATTCTGAAGACACTAAAGTCTCTCTCTTTATCAGGAGAGCCCTGGCCGGACTACGGTCAGCAAGGTTGGGATATGGACGATGAAGAAATTCAAAGCCCACCCACCACCCACTTTATAGCCACTGTCGACAATTTAACCGACATACTCGACTTCGACTCCGAAGATATCGACGGTATGGACGCCGATGCAGGAGACGATGAAGAACCAGCGCCTATTGGGCCCTGGAAAGCCACCTCGTCATATGACATATACATGGTGGACACCCAAAAGAAGGAGATGGCGATGGAACAGCGGAGGATGAGCCCTCCAAGAAACAGCCTAAGCGCCGGCGTCAGCGGCGCCGCTCAAAATGCCGCCAAAGCAAATACGGTGATTCCAGCACGGGGGATAATAATACTCCGGAGAGTGCCGAAGAAAACCCCCTCCAGCAAGATTCAGCACAGGAGGATGGAGAAGCCAGTCCTCATGAGAGAGCGGCAGACGAAGAGGTCGAGGACGATAATTATATGCCTCCCTCCGAAGACGAGGCAAGCCTCGACGACGATGAATTCGTCGTGCCATAGGATCCTGTCGAGCAAGAGCGTTTTCAACGCAGGCTTATGGCCATGGCAAGAAGCCTCAAGAAAAAACAGCAACCGCTTAGAGCTAATCAAGATTTGCTAGTCGACAGTTGGACTGAAGTCCTTGCGGCCGAAGAGCATAAACTCGAACGCCCCTCCAAGAGCTACCCAAAGCGCAGGTTGCTACCCCGATTAGAGGAGGAAGCACTTAAACCTACATCACCAGCACTTGATACGGCCGACCGGCCACCTCGTGGCCGCAACAAAGAGGCCTCTCGGCCCTCCACTCAAGACGCACCCCGTACCAAGGCACGGGAAAATGCGCCAGACCTGCGAGATATGTTGGAGGACAAGGCAAGGCAAACAAGATCGATCTATGGATCGCGTGGGCGCCCCATGACTCGAGACGATAACCGTCACGCCGGACACAAATCCGGTAGGGCCGAACACAGTAGACAAAGCTCATTGGAGCTACGTCGTGATATAGCCCAGTACAGAGGCGCACCACACCCACTATGCTTCACAGACGAAGTAATGGATCATCAAATCCCCGAGGGTTTCAAACCCGTAAACATCGAATCATATGATGGCACAACAGATCCTGCCGGTATGGATCGAGGATTATCTCCTTCATATCCACATGGCCCGCGGCGATGATCTCCACGCCATCAAATACCTCCCACTCAAGCTTAAAGGACCAGCTCGGCATTGGCTTAACAGCTTGCCAGCAGGATCAATCAGTTGTTGGGAGGACCTGGAAGCCGCATTCCTCGACAATTTCCAGGGCACTTATGTGCGACCACCAGACGCCGATGACCTAAGCCACGTAATTCAGCAGCCAGAGGAATCGGCCAGGCAATTCTGGACACGGTTCCTAACAAAGAAAAATCAAATAGTGATGTCCGGACGCAGAGGCCCTAGCAGCCTTCAAGCACAATATCCGTGACGAGTGGCTTGCCCGGCACCTTGGACAGGAAAAGCCGAAATCTATGGCAGCACTCACGACACTCATGACCCGCTTTTGCGCGGGAGAAGACAGCTGGCTTGCTCGTAGCAACAATATGACCAAGAACCCTGGTAATTCAGATACCAGGGGCAGTAGTGGCAGGTCGCGTCGCAACAAGCAGAAGCACCGCATTAACGGCAACAATGCTGAGGATACGGCAGTTAATGACGGATTCAGAGGCCATAAATCCGGTCAGCGGAAAAAGTCATTCAAAAGAAATACTAGGGGCCCGTCCAGTTTGGACCGAATACTCGACCGCTTGTGCCAGATAAATGGCACCCCCGAAAAGCCGGCCAATCACACCAACAGGGATTGTTGGGTGTTCAAGCAGGCAGGAAAGTTAAATGCCGAAAATAAAGACAAGGGGCTACATAGCGATGACGACGAAGAGCCCCGGCTGCTGAACAACAGTGGACAGAAGGGTTTTCCCCCACAAGTGCGGACGGCGAACATGATATACGCAACCCACATCCCCAAGAGGGAGCGGAAGCGCGCATTAAGGGACGTATACGCGGTAGAGCCAGTCGCCCCAAAGTTCAACCCATGGTCCTCCTGCCCGATCACCTTTGATCGAAGGGACCATCCCACTAGCACCCGTCATGGCGGATTCGCCGCATTGGTTCTAGACCCAATTATTGATGGATTTCATCTCACTAGAGTCCTTATGGATGGCGGCAGCAGCCTGAACCTGCTTTACCAGGATATAGTGCGGAAAATGGGCATAGATCCCTCGAGGATTAAGCCCACCAAAACGACCTTTAAAGGCGTAATACCAGGTGTAGAGGCCAACTGTACAAGCTCAGTCACACTTGAAGTGGTCTTCGGATCTCCGGGTAATTTCCGAAGCAAGGAGTTAATCTTCGACATAGTCCCATTCCGCAGTGGCTATCACGCACTGCTCGGGCGAACCGCATTCGCCAAGTTCAATGCGGTACCGCACTACGCATACCTTAAGCTCAAGATGCCAGGCCCTCGAGGAGTAATTACGGTCAATGGAAACACCGAACGCTCCCTCCGAACGGAGGAGCACACGGCGGCCCTTGTAGCGGAAGTACAAAGCAGCCTCTCCAGGCAGTTCTCCAGTCCGGCCATTAAACGTCCGGACACCGTCAAGCACGCCCGGAGTAACCTACAACAAGACCACCTGGCGCGCTCCAAGCAGGTGTAGCAATGCGGCCCCAACCCCAGCCCTCGCAAAAATGCGACACTGGTGCTTCGCGTACATAACTATGCTCTAGAAATACCATGGGTACAGGGGGAGGGGCACCATCACGGCACGCCCGAAACACGGCTTAAACCGCACCAGGGGCTGCCGATTTCTTAATTTTCTCTTACTTTCAGGACTCCATTTTACGGAAGGCCCGTTCGGCAGTTCAATTGCCGCACAAACGATGCAAGAACCAGGGAAGCAGACAAGCCATGCCGCATTACGGAACTCCCAGGTGGTCTCTATCACGAGCAGTATACCTGTTTCGCATACCATTCCGCAGCCTGCCCCTGGAACGGACATGTTAAATAGTCCAATCTTTTGCTTATCACCTTATTTGTATCGTTCTGCTTTGATCGCAGCCCTTTTTAATAAACAATGCATAGATTTTGTCTATTTTGCATTACTCTTTTTTTTACAAATATATGTTCCTTAACGACATGTTGCACCCGTACACTTTGGTACGGCAAAAATATGCCAGGGGCTTTAGTACCCCTCAATATGGCGTGAGAAGTCTGAACACTTTAACAAGTGCGGCACCCCGAACTTATAGCATTATATGCATCGGCTCCGAATCATGTCTTGGGTCAATAGTTGGGTTTGCCCGGCTCTTATGTTTTGGTGCCTTCCGTTTCGCTATGTCGGCTAAGGTAGCACTAGGAGAAGTACTGCGATTGTGCCCCAGTAGAGCTGGGTCGAGCACCTCAGTAGAGAAAGCTAAAATTGACTGTCATGATGAAGCGAGAGTTGGTCGCTGTTCGAGAGGTTTTTCGAGTCCCTAAGGACTTATGCCGCTTAGAGTGAGGAGTCGGCTCTGTCCGGCCAAGGCGTGGATAGTGCCCCGAACTCGGTCTTCCGAATACCAGGGGCTTCGCCAAAATTTAAAATTATAGAATTCTATGGCTAAGTGAGAGTGTTCACGCATTATAGTCCGATTGCCTTGTTCGTTGTGCTGAGCGCCTCCCTCGGAGGACCCAAACATGGGAAAAAGAGCGCTCAGGTTTATCCCCGAACACCCCAGCACTAGCGGCACGGGGGCAGAAGTCGACGACTCGCCATCTCTTAGAATTGATAAACTGTCGCACAGAAGGTAATATTTTAAATTCCAACAGCATTGCTTAGCGCATATGAATAAGTTTTCAGCGCACAGGACAAAACGAGCGAGTTTTACTCAAAAATTACATCCCTGGAACATTCATCCGCCATAAGGCGGGCACCCTTCAGAACATCCTTATAATAATTCTCGGGCTTGCGATGCTCTTTCCCCGGCGGTGGCCCGTCCTTCACAAGCTTCTCAGCATCCAGTTTGCCCCAGTGCACCTTAGCACGGGCAAGGCCCTACGGGCA
Organism: Triticum urartu; assembly: GCF_003073215.2. NCBI lineage: Eukaryota > Viridiplantae > Streptophyta > Magnoliopsida > Poales > Poaceae > Triticum > Triticum urartu. The sequence goes on from NC_053027.1 coordinate 59,342,741, forward strand.
CCTTCAATGCAGACAGAGTGCTTGATGACTTCGAGCCTTGGACGGGCCCCCACCAGCCGCCGCACCAGCCCGAAATAGCTCCCAGGCAGATCCTCTCGAGACCACAGCCGAACTATGAGGCCCTTCATGGCCTATTCGGCCGCCTTGTGGAGCTCGAACAGTTGCTTCAGCTGGTCGCTCAGGGGCACGGGGTGTTCGGCCTCAGCATACTGAGACCAGAACACCTTCTCTGTCGAGCTACCCTCCTCGGCTCGATAGAATGCGGCGGCATCGGACACGCTACGGGGAAGATCTGTGAATGCTCCTGGAGAGCTCCGGATTCGGGTAAGTAACAAGTAACTCACGGTTATGTGTTTGCTTTGCATAAAGAATGCCTTACCCGCCGCTATATTTTTCACCACATCCAACTCCTGGAGGGTCTTCTGGGATTCGGCCTTGGCAGACTTGGCATTTTCAATAGCCACCGCGATCTCGGACGCTCGCGTCTTTGAGTCAAGCTCCATACTCTCATGTTTTTTCATGAGAGCCTGCAGCACTTGCCTCACCTTGCCAACCTGGGCCTCATACTTCTCCCGCTCGGTGCACTCCGTGGCCGCCCTCTTCCCGGCCTCGAACACCGCTTGCTTAAGGGTCGCCACCTCAGACGTGGCCCCTACAATAGCCACGATAATCCTGTCATTTTTTGCAATTGCACTTTTTTTATATATTTAAACAAGGTATTTCTTACCTTCCTTGTCCTCGAGCTGCTTCTTGGCACGCCCGAGCTCTTGCTCGGACTGCTCGAGGTTCTGCTTTAGCGTGTCCACTTCCGCAGTCAGTGCGGCGGACGCCAGTAGAGAAGCCTGCATACGCATATTGATTCCTTTTTGTTAGACTCCTGCGAATTTTATTGGATCCTCTATTCGGCTTTTCTTCCCGAACGCCAAACACAGCGTCAGGGGCTACTGTCTATGCGGTAATATTATTTACACATTCTTTACTTACCTCAAAGCCTGTTAAAAGGCTAGCACAAGCTTCAGTCAGTCCGCTCTTGGCAGACTGAACCTTCTGGACCACCGCACTCATAATGGTGGGGTGCTCCTCGTCGATGGAGGCGCCTTTGAGCACCTCCAACAGATTGTCCAGCGCCTCCGGTCGGATGGGGGTCACCGGCACGGTGGTCTTGCTCTTCTTGGAAGAAGGTCGCCCGCCGGACTCTAGAATCTTTGAAGGTTCAGGAGCGGTGTCCGGCCTAGAGCCGGACTTGGAGCCCTGGGGGGTTTTATCCCCTTTACTCCTGGAGTCCGGGAGGTTGCCTTGCGGCGCCTCCAGGACCACCTCCTCCTGGCTTGGAACCTGTTGGGACAACACTTTGGCGTCGTCCGTAGGGCGGGGGGAGGTAGCCGTCGGAAGCGAATTCACATCCGACGAGTCTAGTGAACCGCTCGACGACGCGTCGAGCCGGTCTTTGGGTGGGCTGCATAATCATATTCGACATAAGGCAAAGCTGTGCCATAAAGGAATACTATGAATTACTCTGGTATCCGGATACTTACGATTTCGCCAAGCGCTTGGCCCTGAGCGGCCACTCCTCTCCTCCGTCGTCGGCGTTGGTGGAGTAGTCCGGAGGAAGGATTTTCCCCTTCTTGGACCCTTCGGCCTCCCTAGTGAGGGCGGCCTTCCTTTTCTTCTCTCCCCCACTGGAGGGGGAGAGGTCTCTTCTTCCTCCTCCTCATCTTCACGGGAGGAATGCTCCTTGGAGCCGTCGGATGATGAACCCGACACCTCCTAGTGCCGGGCACTTTTTCGAGTCCCCGTGGCCTTCTTCATGGCCTTCTTCTCTGGCACCACATAGGGTGCCGGAACCAGCAGCTTCGCCAAGCGGGCATCGGCTGGGTCTTCGGGAAAAGGAGCCGGACAATCGATCTATCCGGACTTCGCCTGCCAATCCTGTCAAAGGTAAGGGAGCTTAGATCCCGCATAGAGTTAAACTATGAAAAACTAATACCCTATAAAAGGTACAAACAACTTACCACGCTAGCGTGATGCTGCGCGCTGAATCCGCGATCCTCGGTAGCGGATGCGGGAGCCTCGGCGCCCTTGAAAAGCACCTTCCAGGCATCTTCGTACATCGTGTCGAAGAGCCTGCTAAGAGTTCGGTGCTACACCGGGTTGAACTCCCACAGATTGAAGGCCCGTTGTTGACATGGGAGGATCCGGAGGATGAGCATAACCTGGACTACGTTGACACGCTTGAGCTGCTTGTTCACCTGGGTTTGGATGCATGTTTGTAGTCCAGTCACCTCTCCTTTTCTGCCCCACGACAGGCCCGTCTCCTTCCAGGACGTGAGCCGCGTTGGGGGTCCGGACCGAAACTCGGGGGCTGCGACCCACTCAGGGTCGCGTGGCTCGGTGATGTAAAACCACCCTGATTGCCACCCCTTCAGGGTCTCCACAAAGGAGCCCTCGAGCCATAAGACGTTGGGCATCTTGCCCACCATGGCGCCTCCGCACTCCGTCTGGTTGCCGCGCACCACCTTCGGCTTGACATTGAAAGTCTTGAGCCATAGGCCGAAATGGGGGCGGATGCGGAGGAAAGCCTCACACACGACGATAAACACCGAGATGTTGAGGATGAAGTTCGGGGCGAGATCATGGAAATCCAGGCCGTAGTAGAACATGAGTCCCCAGACGAATGGGTGGATAGGAAAGCCCAGTCCGTAGAGGAAGTGGGGAAGGAACACTACCCTCTCATGGGGCCTTGGGGTGGGGAGGAGCTGCCCCTCTTCGGGAGGCCGGTACGCGATGTCGTTAGACAAGTATCCTGCCTTCCTCAGTTTTTTGATGTGTCCCTCCGTGACGGAGGAGACCATCCGCTTGCCTCCCGCTCCGGACATGGCTGGAGAAGGTTGAGGTGGGGAGTGCGGACTTGGGCGCTGGACCTCGAGTGCGCGAAAATGGATAGGCAAAGGAGGAAGAAGGCGTAGGTGAAAAGGTGGATCCTTATCCCCTTATATGGGTGGACGCAACTACGTGTCTCCACCAGCCTAGTAAAACTCGCTTATCTCCAAGCGCCGTAATCAATGGCGCATTTGGGTTACCCACGCCCATATTGATGAGAATCCCGGAATAAGGGGACACGATCTCTGCTTCGACGAGACGTGCCAAGGAAACCGCCTCGCATGACACGCTGAGGTGGGACAATAAAACGATTCAAATAAAGGCTTGGCTGTGGTGCGGTGTCACACTACGGAATACGTCAGCAGATTAGATTTGTGTACATATTATTCTCTCTATGGCAATATGTGGAAACTTATTTTGCAGAGCCGGACACTATCTTTGTGTTCAAAATCTTCTATGAAGTACTTGGAGGAGGAACACGCCTTGCAATGCCGAAGACAATCTGCACGTCGGACTCGTCGTCATTGAAGCCTGGTTCAGGGGCTACTGAGGGAGTCCTGGATTAGGGGGTGTCCGGATGGCCGGACTATACCTTCAGTCGGACTCCTGGACTATGAAGATACAAGATTTAAGACTTCGTCCCGTGTCCGGGAGGGACTTTCCTTGGCGTGGAAGGCAAGCTTAGAGATACGGATATGTGGATCTCCTACCATTGTAACCGACTTTGTGTAATCCTAACCCTCTCTGGTGTCTATATAAACCGGAGGGTTTTAGTTCGTAGGACAACATATAGAACAACAATCATACCATAGGCTAGCTTCTAGGGTTTAGCCTCTCCGATCTCGTGGTAGCTCTACTCTTGTACTACCCATATCATCAATATTAATCAAGCAGGACGTAGGGTTTTACCTCCATCAAGAGGGCCCGAACCTGGGTAAAACTTCGTGTCCCTTGCCTCCTTTTACCATCCGTCCTAGACGCACAGTTCGGGACCCCCTACCCGAGATCCGCCGGTTTTGACACCGACAGTTCTACCTCAAGTTTTATTATCTTGCAATATTTTGATTGACTCATAATTTATATGAAAACATCACTAGCAAGAGAACTATCATTATTTATCATAGCAATATAACAAAAGCAAAATTTTATTCTACCAAACCAAACTAGTCCATGCATTCAACCAGTATCTTAAACAAGCATTTCAGGCATGACAAAATAACTAGCAAGCAATCATATCTATTTGACAAAATTTTAAAATGCATATAATAAATCATATTCATGTAGAAAAATTCATAGATATTGAAATGAGAATATCCAAATGCTGGTGTGGCTTGCCTTATTGCAAAGGAGGGTCACACTCCTCGTGGTTGTCTTCAAGGGAAGTCCCTTCTTCTGAAAATATTTAAAAACCAGAAAACAACATATCAAAAACCATTCTGAAAATCACCAAAAATTCTAGACATCAAGGAAAATTCCACCTTTTGTTGTGCTGCTAGAGCTTTCTGAAACAAACACAGTGCAAAAAGAATCAACTCATTTGGACTTATAGGCTAAAAGTTGAGGCTGGTCAAATTTTGGTTAAAACCTGATTAAATTTGAACAATTCAGAAATTATATGGGGGGGTGACATCCATGGCGTAAAGAGGGATTACACCTCCACTCGTACCGCTTCGGGCGCGAGTGGTGAGGCTAACGCTGGGCCCCACCCATCAGGAGAGAGAGAGGGAGAGAGAGATCAGAGCGCGGCGGCGCTCCGCCGGAGCTTACGCCGGCGATGAGTGGGTTTGGGGTTAACCTAGAGGGATAGGCATGGAGAGGGGTTCTCAGCGCACCTGCCCGTACCTGTGGCTTGTCATTGGATTGCCGAAGCTGCTCGCAACTATGCTCGAAAGCGGCGGTGGTGGACGGGACTTGTCGGAGAGGAAGAAGACGACAGCGAGAGGTGGCTCCAGGGGCTCAGCAGCATCCAGGCGACACTAGAGGAACCCCAATGCTGCACCCGAGAGGTTGGACGAGCTCGAGGGGCACTGGAGCGAAGTGGCTGGGCTGCGGGAGTCGCCAGCGATCTCTGGTCGGGGCGATGGCCAGAGGCCTGCTCGATCGGGCTACGGTGCTCCTACATGGTCATGGTGGTTGTGAGGAGTGGTGTGAGGCTTGGAATCAAGGAGGGGGCACTATATATAGCCGGACCGAGAGGGGGTTACGTGGCGCCACCAGCGAACGACAACGAAAGGATCGAGTGAGAGGGGGCAAGGGTTCAGCGCGAAGGCGGGAGCTGTCCATGCTCGCGGACGAGCACAAGAGGCAAGGGGGGAAGAGGACAAGGGCACGAGCGCACTATGCCTTTTGGCCGTGACGTTCCCATGCTCGCTGCAGTGTCTCCGGCGTCGGCGAGTGCCAACGAGGGTTGAAGGGTGAAGAGTCGGGGCTGGTGGCGCGGTGCGGCAGTCGTCGGCGAGCTCTGGCTCGAGGACGCGCCGAACAGAGGCGTTGGCGCTACTCAGACCGCGTCGAGCACCTGGCAGGCCTCGTGTCCACACGCGGTCACTGCCCTGGCATGGTCAAAAAATGAGCCCACACGCGGCCAAACCATGTCTGGGCTAAAGTCCATGCAGTGTTTAGTCTAGGGGAGCTGAGGACTCATCGCCAGGCCGACCAGATGAGACGCTACAACCTTGGCAAGTTTCTGACCAAGAACTTGGTCGCCAAGTTTGGCTAGCTTCTAGATGGCCATTAGGGCTGATCTCCTGGGGTTAAGGTTTTCTTAGGAGGGTGAAGAGGCTCAAGGAAAATCAAGGACAAAGGATCAAGGAAAAATGTACTTGCTGTACAAACAAAAATTTTGTGCCAGAAGAGAAATTATTTTCTGTAGCAAAAATATTACAAAAAGTCATGCAATATTTTTGCTTGTGAAGGTGGGTCAAGGTTCAAAGAATACTCAGGAATTATTTCAGATCTTTGGGAGCAATAAAAATGGGGGTTGCTTTTGATCACTAGGTTCTGAAATGAGTTTCAGAGGGAAAAATGAATATTTTGCTTTTATGAAAAATATTCATTCGATTAATTTGAGGATTATTCAGAGAACTAAAGTTGAATGAGGAGTAGATAGGTCAATTGGGTGAAAGTCAAGGGCATGCCGAAGTGACAAGTCCATTTGAATTGATTCCAAAAACTCAAATCCAAAGCAAAGGCAAAACCATGTTCGGAAAATGGGAGATGGCAAAAACCAGGCTGTCACAACCCCCCCCCCACTTAGGATGAATCTCGTCCTCGATATTCGGTTGCTTGGGAAAACCATTCTGAGTAAGCAGTCCTTAAAAATTCCTCTCTTTCCCAGGCTGCCTCTTCCTCGGTGTGATGTTCCCACTGAACCTTGTAAAACCTTATTTCTTTGCTGCGAGTGACTCTTTCTGTCTCATCCAATATTCTGATTGGCTTTTCCTCATATGTCAAATCCTTAGCCAGTTCTATCTCTGCCATATCAGTCCTTTTCTTCGGTGGTGAGATACATCACCTTAGCTCTGAGACATGAAACACATTGTGCACCTCTGACAGTTCGGGTGGCAATTCCAATTGATATGCAACTGTTCCGACTATGGCCATGACTAGAAACAGATCGATATATCTGGGTGCCAATTTTCCTCGGTTCTGAAACCTATTAACTCCTTTCATAGGGGTAACTCGGAGATAGACGTGTTCTCTGTGTTCCAAGCTGATCTAATAGTGTCATAATAACTTTTCTGTCGAGATTTGGCCAACTGCAGTCTGTCTCGGATTTCCTTGACTTGCTTCTTAGCTTCGATCATCAAATCAGTCCCGAAAATATGGCTGTCTCTAGTTTGAGACCAATTGAGCGGATTGCGGCACTTACGGCCATATAGAGCTTCAAAGGGTGACATCTTTAAGCTGGTCCAGAAAGTGTTGTTGTAGGAAAACTCGGCGTAGGGCAGAAATTATTCCCACTTGGGCCCTTGGGCCATTGCACATGCGCAGAGCATATCTTGGAGTATTTGGTTTACTCGCTCAGTTTGTCCATCTGTCCTGGGATGATACACCGTGCTGTATTTCAGAGCAGTTCCCAAGGCTTGATGTAGTCTGGACCAAAATGCTGACGTGAAGAGAGATCCTCTATCCGAAGTGATATTCTTTGGTACTCCATGTAGACTGACGATTTGGGACACATATAGTTGTGCAAGTTGATCGACACGGTAGGTTGTCCGAATGGGGAGAAAATGTGCCACCTTCGTTAATATGTCCACTATGACCCATATTGCGTCATTTCCTCGGTGAGTCCTTGGTAAACCGATGATGAAATCCATGAAGACATCGTCCCATTTCCATTGTGATATAGGTAAAGGTTGAAGGAGTCCGGCGGGTTTTCGGTGTTCCGCCTTCACCTTCTTGGATATATCACAATAAGCCACAAAGTAAGCGATGTTGTTCTTCATTCCATTCCACCAGAATACCTAACAAAGGTCTTCATACATTTTAGTGCCACCAGGGTGAATTGAGTATGGAGATTCATGTGGTTCTGTCAATATTTTCTTCCCCAGACCTTCTTGGTTGGGTACGCAAATCCTTCCTCGGAATCTTAGCGTACCATGCTGATCTCTAGAGAAATCCCGTGTCTGCCCTTCTTGCATACGCTTGGCATATAATTGAAATGATTTATCATATTCTTGAGCGCTAATAATTTCTTCTTCGAGGGTAGGAGCAACTTCCAATATACTGGCAAGACTGGCATCCATGATTACCCAATTAAGCCGGGCAATTTCCTCATAAAGCTCAGGAGGCAAAGATTCAATTAGAGCATTCAGGTTGGCCGCCTTGCGGTTGAGAGCGTCAGCAACCACATTAGCTTTGACCGGGTGATAATTTATACCGAGGTCATAATCCTTAACCAACTTGAGCCATCTTCGCCGACGAAGGTTCAAATCGGGCTGAGTGAATATATACTTGAGACTCTAGTGGTCGGTAAATATCTGGCACCTCTTTCCAATAAGATAATGTCTCCAAATCTTCAAAGCATGCACCACCGCAGTCAATTCCAAATCTTGAGTGGGATAATTTCCCTCGTGTGGCCGTAGTTGTCGGGATGAATAAGCCAAAACCTTGCCATCTTGCATAAGTACGCATTCAAGAACTTTTCTGGAGGCGTCACAGTAGACATCAAAACTGCGGTAGATGTCGGGAAGGGTCAATACTTGTGCTAGCGTCAGTCCGGTTTTTACCTCCTTGAAACTCCGTTCACAGTCCTCGGTCCATGCAAACTTCTTATCCGTCATTAGGAGCTCTGTCATGGGCTTAGCAATCTTGGAGAATCCTTCAATAAAACGGCGATAATATCCGGCTAGTCCAAGGAAACTTCGGATTTCTGAGACTGTCGTGGGTGCGGACCAATCAAGCACATCATTTACTTTGCTTGGATACACAACTATTCCTTCTGCCCAAAGAACGTGACCTAAAAATCCAACTTGCTTGAGGCAAAACTCACATTTGCTGAACTTGGCGTAGAGCTGATGGTCACGGAGCCTCTGCAAAACTGCTTGGAGGTGGTCCTTGTGTTCGTTTTTGCTTTTTGAGTAAATGGGGATATCATCGATGAACACCACCACAAATTTGTCCAAGAAGTCCATAAACACCTTATTCGTCATATGCATGAAGAAGGCTGGGGCGTTGGTGAGACCGAATGACATAACGGTATACTCATAGAGACCATACCGTGTGCTGAACGTGGTCTTGGGAATACCTTCCTTCTTTATTTTGAGTTGATGGTATCCGGTCCTCAAATCAATTTTGGAGAATACTTTGGTCCCACTGAGTTGATCAAACAAATCATCAATCCTTGGTAGCAGATACTCATTTTTGATGGTGATGTCATTCAGGTGCCGGTAGTCTACGCACATCCGAAGACTCCCATGCTTTTTATCCACGAATATCGCGGGTGACCCCCACGGTGAAGAGCTTGGGCGGATCCCTTCTGCAGCATTTCATCCAATTGTTTCTTTAATTCCACCAATTCTGATGATGGCATCCGATAATATTTCTTGTGTATCGATGTGGTTCCAAGCACCAAGTCAATTGCAAACTCTAGTTCTCTGTCTGGCGGTATTCCTGGTAATTCCTCAGGAAATACATCGGGATACTCACTAACCATCGGAATCAATTCCACCTCTTCAGCCACGGCAGTGAAAACCATATCCTTCTTGGGTATGCTTTTCCGGGCATAAAAGCTTGCGGTGCAACCCTCCTGATTTGCCATGGTAACTTCTCTGGCCGCACAGTTGATGCATAATTGGTATTGGTCAACCAATTCATTCCCAGAATAATATCCAATTTGTCGGAATCGATGATTATCAGAGACGTTGGAAACTTGACTCCCTTGATATCAATTTCCAGATTACGGCAGACCAGATTGCTTCTGAGCAAGGATCCCGGGGATTGTACCAGCATATTTTTTCCCAAAATCGAGCAAGGAAATTCATTTTGGGCAGAAAAACTCCACGAAATAAAAGAGGGGGAAGCCGCAGAGTCAAATAAAATTATGGCAGGTATGTTATTAATAGGAAACAAACCAATGACGACTTCTGGGTCCTCTTGGGCTTCATCGGCGGAGATATGATGGATTTGCTCTTGGATGGCACTCGGGCCAGGATATGGCTCCAGATAGTTGACTTGCGGTCGGAATGGAGCTATTGGCTTGTTGTTCTTGGGGCACTGTCTGGCATAATGTCTGGTTTGCCCACAACTGAAAACATGAATTGTTGCACTGACAATCTTCACACACCGGGCTGGTCACGATATTCTTGACATGAGTGGTTGTCTTGTTGACATTTTGCTGCCAGTTGGGTTTGTACTCAATCTGAGTCTGTTGCCACGTACGAGCCTTCTGCACAGGTTGCATATCCTTCTTAGGCTCAAATTTGCGCTTGTGGTCATTATTAGCTGGCCCGCTGTCATGCATGAGCTTGTGTTCCCTTTCTACGATCAGAGCCTTGTTCACCAGAGTTTGGAAGTCCAGAAAATCAAACATGCTGAGAGCGCACCTGAGATGCTGATTCAGTCCTCCAGGAAATCCGTCAACCTTTCGTTCTTCGGTGGACACATCATAGAGTGAGTAGCGGGCCAAATGGTTGAATTTATTCAAGTACTCACCGACTGACATGCTTCCCTGAGTGAGAGAGAAGAATTCGTGCTGCTTGATTTTCGTAACTCCAGAGGGAATATGATACTTTCGGAAATGATCCTCGAATTTGGTCCAAGTAATTTCCTCGTCTGCAGGCCACATGGACTTAGCATTATCCCACCATATCGCAGCAGCTCCTTCAAGATAATGAGTCACAAAAGGAACCTTGTCTCCTCCTTCAGTGCGAGAAATTTCCAGTTCCTTCTCAATAGTCCTTAACCAATGATCAGCGTCCAATGGATCAATAACTTGACTGAAACTGGGAGGCTTGGTTCGCTGGAAATCTGACAACTTGGAGTAATGACCATTCTGATGTCCATTCTTCCCAACCATAACTTGCACTCTTTTCAGTAGTTCCATCAGATCGTTGTTCCTTCTTTCTTCAAACATTCACATGATTTGTTCAGTAGAAGGCGGATGTGGCGGTGGAGGCAGAGGTGGCTGATACGGCTCGGGGGATTGTCCTTCCTATCTTGCGGAGCGACGAATAGGGACATCCTCACAAGCTTGGCTGCTGCTGCCTCCCCGTGGCATCCTATTATTTATTTTCTCAATGCAAAGTAACCGCGATGAGAAATATCCAAATATGGGGGAAAAGCCAGTGGCAAATCTAGAAGAAAACAATGAAAGAAACCAAGGCGAATAAAAAGAAAGTTCCAACATGATTATACATATACTCAACATAAGAGTTTAAACATCATGATAGGGTCACTACCCTCATACATGAAACTAAGCATCATGACACATGCGTCTACATCCATACATCACCCTCCTGCCGACGGGATACTCTAGCGATCTATTGCTCGGATGGCTCTACTGTGGGTTCCTCTCTTGAGACGGACCCAGATCTTGAACTGATAGTGGTGACCTCCGAGTTAAGAGAGACGCGACGACGCTGCCTCGAGGACTCTCCCTCAAGGGCAGGTGCGGGATGGGATCTAAGCATAGGAGCTGTAGGAGTGGCGACAAGAGAAGCGCACGCAGCAGGGGCACTGCGAGGGGTTACAGCCAAAGGGGTAGTGGTATTATGAGTGGTGGCAGAGGCTGGTGGAACGTATGGAGTGAAACCGACAATAGGGAGGGGATTCCTATTACGAGCAGCGGCGAGAGCTATCCGGGCGCGGTTTAGCTCCCGAGCTAACTCGTAGTTCAGGAGATAACTGGCAGTGATATAGTGAGAAAGGTGGCTAGTAGGATGATCGCACTCCGGATTAATCAAAGGAAAGAGGATATGCCCGTTCTCATGGAGAGATGGGTAGTAAAAGAAACTTGGGTGGGTGTGCATGCGAACCTCGTTGTGGCGCAAGTGTACAAGAGCTTCGAGTGCAACAAACTGGACTGCCTGAGATGGCGTAGAAGCGAGACCACCCTTAGTAGAACGAGTGTAAGCGTTGGAAGGGGAACTGTGGTCTAGAGTGACCTCAGCATAATACTCATACAATGCCCCGGCCAGTGATATGTCTCCGTCGTATCTACTTTTCCAAACACTTTTGCCCTTGTTTTCGACTCTAACTTGCATGATTTGAATGGAACTAACCCGGACTGACGCTGTCTTCAGCAGAATTGCCATGGTATTATTTTTGTGCAGAAATAAAAGCTCACGGAATGACCTGAATATCAACGGAGAAGTATTTTGGAATATATAAAAAATATTGGAAGGAAGATCCATGTCAGGGGGGCTCCACCTGTCCATGAGGGTGGGGGGAGCGCCGTCCCCCTAGGCGCGCCCCCTGCCTCGTGGGCCCCCTGACGCTCCACCGACCTCAACTCCAACTCTATATATTCGTGTTCGGGGAGAAAAAAACCAGAGAGAAGGATTCATCGCGTTTTACGATATAGAGCTATAGCCAATCCCTAATCTCTCTTAGGAGGGAAGATCTGGAGTCCGTTCGAGGCTCCGGAGAGGGGAATCCGTCGCCGTCGTCATCATCAACCATCCTCCATCACCAATTTCATGATGCTCACCACCGTGCGTGAGTAATTCCATCGTAGGCTTGCTAGACGTTGATGGGATGGATGAGATTTATCATGTAATCGAGTTAGTTTTGTTAGGGTTTGATCCCTAGTATCCACTATGTTCTGAGATTGATGTTGCTATGACTTTGCTATGCTTAATGCTTGTCACTAGGGCCCGAGTGCCATGATTTCAGATCTGAACCTATTATGTTTTCATGAATATATGTGAGTTCTTGATCCTATCTTGCAAGTGTATAGTCACCTACTATGTGTTATGATGCGGCAACCCCAAAGTGACAATAATCGGGACCACTCCCGGTGATGACCGTAGTTTGAGGAGTTCATGTATTCACTATGTGTTAATGCTTTGGTCTGGTACTCTATTAAAAGGAGGCCTTAATATCCCTTAGTTTCCAATAGGACCCCGCTGCCACAGGAGGGTAGGACAAAAGATGTCATGCAAGTTCTTTTCCTTAAGCATGTATGACTATATTCGGAATACATGCCTACATTACATTGATGAATTGGAGCTAGTTCTCTGTTACCCTAGGTTATGACTGTTACATGATCAATCACATCTGGCATAATTCTCTATCACCGATCCATTGCCTACGAGCTTTCCATATATTGTTCTTCGCTTATTACTTTTTCGTTGCTATTATTATCATCACTATAAAATATCAAAAATATTACTTCTGCTACTGTTACCTTTGCCACTGTTACCACTACTATCATATTACTATGCTACTAAACACATTGCTGCAGATACTAAGTTTCTAGGTGTGGTTGAATTGACAACTCAGCTACTAATACTTGAGAATATTCTTTGGCTCTCCTTGAGTCAAATCAATTAATTTGGGTTGAATACTCTACCCACGAAACTGTTGTGATCCCCTATACTCGTGGGTTATGAAGACTATTTTCTGGCGCCATTGCCGGGGAGCATAGCTCTATTCTTTGAGTCACTTGGGATTTATATCTGCTTATCACTGTGAAGAACTTGAAAGACGCTAAAACAAAAATTTATCCCTCAACTACGAGGGGATGTAAGGAACTGCCATCTAGCTCTACACTTGATTCACCTTCTGTTTTGAGTAAGCTTGCGACACCTAAACCTTCTTCTGCTATTAATTCTAATATGTCACATGTTATTGATGATGCCACTTTTGCTATGCATGATACTTATGATAAAACTACTTCTATGCTTGATACTATTGTGCCACTTGGTGAATTTCTTGATGAACAACTTGCTAAGGCTAGAGAGAATGAAATTATTGAAACTGATAATATTGATGAAACTGATGATGAAGACTCTCCCCCTAGATATGAATTACCTATTGTGCCTGAGGGCTGTCTTATGGATGAAGAAACTGCTAGAGATTTTCTTGCTTGCAATGATAGGAGTAATCTTCAGAAATTATTAGCTAAGCTGAAAGAAAAAACTCTTAATGCTAGAATGAAATATGATCCTGCTTATGCTACTTCACCTATCTTTGTTATTGATAAGGATTATGATTTCTCTGTCGACCCTGAGATAATTACCTTAGTTGAATCTGATCCTTTCTATGGCTATGAATCTTAAACTGTTGTGGAACATCGTACTAAATTAAATGATATAGCTACCCTGTTCACTAATGATGAGAAAACTTTCTATTATTATATCCTTAAATTATTTCCGTTCTCACTAAAGGGTGATGCTAAGATATGGTTTAATTCTCTTGATCCTGGTTGTGTGCGTAGTCCCTAGAATATGATTTATTACGTCTCTCCTAAATATTTCCCCGCTCATAAGAAAGAAGCTGATATAAGGGAAATATATAACTTTGTGCAAATTGAAGTAGAGAGTTTCCCACAAGCTTTGGGGAGGCTTCTCCAATTACTTAATGCTTTGCCTGATCATCCTCTTAAGAAAAATGAAACACTTGATATCTTTTATAATGGACTAACCGATGCTTCCAGAGACCACCTGGATAGTTGTGTCGGTTGTGTTTTCAGGGAAAGAACACCAGATGAAGCTGAAATTCTATTGAATAATATGTTGACCCATGAAAATAATTGGACACTTCCTGATCCAATTCCCGATCCAATACCTGAACCAACTCCTAATCCAACTCCGAAGAAGAGGGTTATTCTATTTCTCAGTCCTGAAGATATGCAAGAGGCAAAGAATCTATGAAGGAAAAATGTATTAAAGCTGAAGATGTTAAGAATTTACCTCCTATTGAAGAAATACATGGTCTTGATAACCCGACACAGGTAGTAAAGGTAAATTCTCTCTATAGATATGATAAAGTTGAAATTCCATTTACTAAGTTTGCTAGCCCATGCTTGGATGAGTTTGATGACTTTATGGTTAAACAAGAAAACTTCAATGCTTATTTTGGTAGAGAATTAAAACACAATGCTGATATGCTTGAACACTTGGGTGATTATATGGATAATATTAAAGGTGAACTTAAAATCATTAGTAAACATGCTTCTATGTTTACCACTCAAGTAGAACAAGTACTTAAGACTCAGAATGATTTGCTCAATGAATTAAATAGTAAGAAAAATGATAATGTTGTTAGAGTTATGACTAGAGGAGGTAAAATGACTCAGGAACCTTTGTATTCTGAGGGCCATCCTAAGAGAATTAAGCAAGATTCTCAGAGAAATAATATATATGCACCTAGTCCTTCTATCAGGAAGAAAAAGGAAAATGATAGGATTTTGCATGCTTCTAGTGAACCTGTTGTAGACACACCTGAGAATCCCAATGACATTTCTATTTCTGATGCTGAAACACAATCTGGTAATGAACATGAACCTGGTGATAATGTTAATGATGATGTTCATGTTGATGCTCAACCTAGCAATGATAACGATGTAGAAATTGAACCTGTTGTTGATCTTGATGACCCACAATCAAAGAATCAACGTTATGAGAAGAGAGATTTTGTTGCTAGGAAGCACGATAAAGAACGAGAACCATGGGTTCAGAAACCCATGCCCTTTCCTCCTAAACCATCCAAGAAAAAGGATGATGAGGAATTTGAGCGTTTTGCTTATATGATTAGACCTATCTTTTTGTGTATGCGTTTGATTGATATGCTTAAAATGAATCCTTATGCTAAATATATGAAAGAAATTGTTACAAATAAAAGAAAGATACCGGAAGCTGAAATTTCCACCATGCTTTCTAATTATACTTTTAAGGGTGGAATACCAAAGAAACTAGGAGATCCAGGAGTACCAACTATACCATGCTCCATTAAAAGAAATTGCGGTAGAACTGCTTTATGTGATCTTGGAGCTGGTGTAAGTGTTATGCCTCTCTCTTTATATCGTAGACTTGATTTGAATAAGTTGACACCTATTGAAATATCTTTGCAAATGGCCAATAAATCAACTGCTATACCTGTCGGTATTTGTGAGGATGTGCCTGTTGTGGTTGCAAACGTTACTATTTTAACGAACTTTGTTATTCTTGATATTCCCGAGGACGATAGGATGTCTATTATTCTTGGAAGACCCTTTTTGAATAATGCAGGGGCTATTATTGATTGAAACAAAGGAAATGTCACTTCTCATGTTAATGGTAATGAGCATACGATACACTTTCCGAGGAAACAACCTCAAGTCCACAGTATCAATTCTATTAGAAAATTCCATCGATTATTATTGGAGGTTTTAAATTTCCTCTTTCTACTGTTAAGAAGATGATATTCTTATTATTGGGGACATGCATATCCCCGTCGAGGTAACATAGTGTTATTCGAAATTTCTCCGGTTTCATGCAATTCAGAATGAGTTTGTTAACAAGACTTGATCAACCTTGTTAGTGGATTCCGTTTGATGAGCATGAGATGGATGAAGTTAGAAAGCACAACCTTCTGTACCTTCCTTTTACTTTCTGTTATTTTGATTAAATAAAGTAAAAATAGTATTTTCTGTCTGTTTTCTGAATTATCTATGCAATAAAAAAATAGCCCAAAAATAAAAGTTCTCCAAATGCCCTAAAAATTACATATGATTTTTTCTGGAATATATAAGAATATTTGGCACTGAGAACACAACAGGGGGAGCAAGCACCTGGCCACGAGGGTCCAGGGCGCGCCCCCCTACCTCGTGGGCCCACTGTGGCTCCTCTCCACTTATTCCAGCCACCACACGCTCCTTCTTCCTCCCACAAACATAACTAACCAGCTCAAACCCGAGTCCAAGCTCATTTTGCTGCCATTTTCGACCTCCTTGCTCAAAGCACCTCTCACAAGACTGCTCTGGGAATTGTTCCTTGGTATGTGACTCCTCCAATGGTCCAATTAGTTTTTGTTCTAGTGCTTCATTCATTGCATATTTTTGCTGCTTAGGTGACCCTGTTCTTGAGCTTGCATGTCAAATTTATGTGGTCAAAAGTAGTTTTGATGCATGATATTGCCTCTAGGCACTTGTAGGAGTAGTTGCTATCAATATTGTTGAGTTTGGTTCACTTTTATTTTGAAGTTACTAAATATTTCAGAAATTTTCAGAAAAAGATGAAGGGATTTTGGAGGGGCTGATCGAGCCGAAGCTCGAAGGATAAGCAAAGTGAGGAGGATAAGAGGCCCAAATATAATCTCCCTCGCACCGTGGAAGTTCGGCCGTGTGAATGGCCTTGTGATAATTTCTTGAGAGCAGCCGGGATTTATGATGATTTCTATGAATTGGCTGAGAATGCAGGCCTCACCACCTTCCTCCACGAGCAACGCGAACAGTATCTCTTACTCACAGATATCTTTATGCAAAACTTTCATTTCCATGCTAGGAGCTCACCACCTACGGTGGAATTTTATTTATATGATGAGCATAAGGAGATGTCACTTCATGATTTCCGTCAATTTTGTTTGATCCCTTTCAAGGGAGGCATAGAGGAACCACATTGTGACGATGTGGATGGGTTTATTGACACCATTACTGTAAGGGAAACGATGAAGGTTTCTGACGCACGAATTACTAGCATACACTTTCCTGTTCTATGTTACTTTGCTATATTTGCTAGTAGATGTTTAATTGGGCACGGAAACTGTGGAAACCTGAGTGCCCCTGATATTGTTATTTTGTGCCATGCCTTATTTCGAGATGACACATTCCGTATGGCGTTATTATTGCAAAGTGGTTAAATCTTAACCGTACTAAGGGCCCCGTCCTTGGAGGCATTTTCCCCTCGCGCCTCGCTGCACACTTTAACATACCTATTAGGTATTATGAGAAGGAAGAGAAGTTACTGCCTCCTGTTTATCTAGATTATAAGAGTATGGTAGCACACGATTTTATTTTTAAGAATAGGGAAAGGGCGCTTAAGTACAAATTAATATTTGGTAAAAGTCATCCTAAGACTATTACCTTGCCTGCTCCTTCCTGGTTTGATTTATCTGCAGGCAAGTACCTTGTTCCATTGGAGGCCATTCACGCCTACTGGAACCCTACATCAGCTACAGAGCCGGAGCCGGAATAGCAATTTGATCCTCCATGACAGTCTGATTATCAGTGGGATCCGGAGGTGATTGCCAACCAGTGGCAATCTGAGGCTTTTTCACAGTACGACCCCAGCTATTACTTTGGATATCCGCCAGGCCAGCCATGGCCATAGACCAACTTAGGCCAAACTTCTAAGCTTGGGGGAGTATGTATTTCTCACCGACATTACATTCATGTTCACACACTCATTGCTAGTTGTCGGTGCTCATACTTTTTCATTGTATCAGCCATGCTAGTTTATCTTCGTTTTTATGCTTTCTTGTGTGTTTAATAAACCTTAAGAAAAACCAAAAAATTAGTTGTAGCTTTTAGCTAGTTTACTTTCCATGCCTGCGTGTTGTAATAATTAAAAAGAAAACCCAAAAGGATTTCTTGTTCTTCTTTTGCTTGTTGGGAGCTTTCCCGTGTAAATAGATTTATTTCTTTTTCTTTTCTTTGGGGGTCAATAGGAGAAGACCATAATGAAAATGTTAAAGTGGCTCATGTATGCATTATCATTGATCTGACAAAGAGCACATATTATCTTGTCTTCTCTCTTGCATTGAATGCTTGCAGATTCCAGCTTAATCCAATGCACATGCACTATTATCATTATCCACACTATTCGGTCATGCAAGTGAAAGGCAATATTGATGATTATATGAGGAACTTATTGAGATGAGAAAAGCTGGTATGAACTCGACCTCTCTTGTTTTTGTAAGTATGGTTAGTTCATCGTTCCTGATTCAGCCTATTATGAATAAACATGTTTGCAATTACAATTAGAGATTATAGTTGATTATGCCATGCTTAATTAGCTAGGAGCTTATAACAGTTTACCTTGCATGCCAACATGCTATTAAAATGGTTGTGATGTGGTATGATAGGGTGGTATCCTCTTTTGAACGATTCGAGTGGCTTGACTTGGCACATGTTCACGCATGTAGTTGAAACAAAATCAACATAGCCTCTACGATATTTATGTTCATGGTGCATTATATCCTAATCATGCTTGCATTCGGTGTCGATTAATTTTAATGCATGTTCATGACTATTGTCGCTCTCTAGCTGGTCGCTTCCCAGTGTTATGCTAGCCTTCACCTGTACTAAGCAGGAATACTGCTTGTGCATCCAATCCCATAAACCCCAAAGTTATTCCATATGAGTCCACCATACCTATCTATATACGGTATCTACATGTCGTTCCAAGTAAATTTATATGTGTCAAACTCTAAACCTCCAAATAAATATCCTGTTTTGTATGCTCGAATAACTCATGTATCAACTAGGGATATCCGTATCTTCCATGTTAGGCGGGTTATTCTCAAGAGGAGTGGACTCCGCTCCTCACTCACGAGAAAATGGCTGGTCACCGGGATGCCCAGTCCCATGCTTTATGCAAATCAATCAAAATAACTGCAAACAGAACTCCCCCGGGGCTCTTGTTAGTTGGAGGCACTCATTGTTTCAAGCAAGCCATGGATTGATGCCTGTTGGTGGAGGGGGAGTATAAACTTTACCGTTCTGTTTGGGAACTGCCTACATTGTGTGTAGCATGGAAGATATCGCCATCTCTTGGTTGTTATGTTCACAATGAAAGTACATGGCTCAAAATATTATTCATATCTATTTCAAAACCGAGCTCTGGCACCTCTACAAATCTCTGCTTCCCTCTGCGAAGGGCCTATCCATTTACTTTTATGTTGAGTCATCATCCTCTTATTAAAAAGCACTAGTTGGAGAGCACCACTGTCATTTGCATCCATTATTGTTAGTTTACATTGAGTATGACTTGACTGGATCTCTTTTACCATGAATTAGAATGTCTAGTCAGTCCTTGATCTTTAAAGGTGCTCTGCATTTATGTTTTGCAGTCTCAGAAAGGGCTAGCGAGATAGCATCTTGTTATATCATAGCATGATTGTTTTGAGAAAGTGTTGCCATCCGAGACTTATTATTATTGCTCGCTAGTTGATTATGCCATTGATAAGAGTAAACATGATACCTAAACATTATTGTGAATATGGTTAGTTCATAACCTTTGCTGAAAACTTGAATGCTGGCTTTACATATTTACAACAACAAGAGCAAATAGAGTTTCTAAAAGTTTTTCTTTATCACTTTCAGTTTATCAACTGAATTGCTTGAGGACAAGCAAAGGTTTAAGCTTGGGGGAGTTGATACGTCTCCGTCGTCTCTACTTTTCCAAACACTTTTGCCCTTGTTTTGGACTCTAACTTGCATGATTTGAATGGAACTAACCCGGACTGACGCTGTTTTCAGCAGAATTGCCATGGTGTTATTTTTGTGAAGAAATAAAAGTTCTCGGAATGACCTGAAAATCAATGGAGAATTACTTTGGAATATATAAAAAATACTGGAAGGAAGATCCATGTCAAGGGAGCCTCCACCTGTCCCCGAGGGTGGGGGGCGTGCCTGCCACCCCAGGGCGCGTCCCCCTGCCTCGTGGGCCCCCTGACGGTCCACCGACCTCAACTCCAACTCTATATATTCATGTTCGAGGAGAAAAAACCAGAGAGAAGGATTCATCGTGTTTTACGATACGGAGCCGCCGCCAAGCCCTAATCTCTCCCGGGAGGGCTGATCTGGAGTCCGTTCGGGGCTCCGAAGAGGGGAATCCGTCACCGTCATCATCATCAACCATCCTCCATCACCAATTTCATGATGCTCACCGCCATGCATGAGTAATTCCATCGTAGGCTTGCTAGACGGTGATGGGTTGGATGAGATTTATCATGTAATCGAGTTAGTTTTGTTAGGGTTTGATCCCTAGTATCCACTATGTTCTGAGATTGATGTTGCTATGACTTTGCTATCCTTAATGCTTGTCACTAGGGCCCGAGTGCCATGATTTCAGATCTGAACCTATTATGTTTTCATGAATATATGTGAGTTCTTGATCCTATCTTGCAAGTGTATAGCCACCTACTATGTGTTATGATCC